>NC_132899.1:32829172-32894782 GCF_030463535.1 Salminus brasiliensis | reverse complement strand
TAGAGAGACAGAGAGAGAGAGAGAGACAGAGAGAGAGAAAGAGAGACAGAGAGAGAGAGAGACAGTAAGAGACAGTGAGAGAGAGACAGTAAGAGACAGTGAGAGAGAGAGACAGAGAGAGAGAGAGAGAGAGACAGACAGTCAGAGAGAGAGAGAGACAGTAAGAGACAGTGAGAGAGAGAGAGAGAGAGAGAGAGACAGTGAGAGAGAGAGAGACAGTAAGAGACAGTGAGAGAGAGACAGTGAGAGAGAGAGAGAGAGAGACAGTGAGAGAGAGAGAGAGAGAGAGAGAGTGAGAGAGAGAGAGAGAGAGACAGTGAGAGAGAGAGAGACAGTGAGAGACAGTGAGAGAGAGAGAGAGACAGTGAGAAGTGGTGTCACTCACCCGGTGTGTTGTGGAAGGACTGGGAGCGTAAGAGTGGACGTACAGGTGAGGTAACGTCTCCACTTGGCCGCTGCGGTGAGCTACCCGGCCCAAACTCTGACAGGATCAACACACACACACACACACACACACACACACACATAGAAATGCTCCACAATGGCTTTACATTAAAGGTGCATTAGTAACACATTTAACTGCCCTGTAATGTACACACAGACACACAGACACATAGACAGACAGACACACAGACAGACAGACACATAGACAGACACACAGACAGACAGACACACAGACAGACAGACACATAGACCGATAAAGAGACAGACAGACACACAGACAGACAGACAGACACAGAGACCGATAAAGAGACAGACAGACACAGAGACAGACAGACAGACAGACACATAGACCGATAAAGAGACAGACAGACACAGAGACAGACAGACAGACAGACACATAGACCGATAAAGAGACAGACAGACACACAGACAGACAGACAGATGATGTGGATGTAATGGGCGTGGTTGATCACAGTGAGCGCGCCCGTGCCCCTCGGCGCGCTGTACGGAGGTCTCACCTGGCAGAGAGGAGGAGGAGTGTGTCCGAGCCAGACTGTGGAGGTGTGGCTGCAGGAGGAGGAGAGAAGAGCACAGTCACATCAGTGCGGTCAGATCCTGAGTAACGCTCTACAAGCCAGGACACCGGATCCCTTCTCTCGGATCCCTTCTCTCCACTAGAGCCTTTTTTATTAAAAACCTTCTGAACGTTATAATTCTACAGAACTGTCCAAATGAGTCATGCTAAACGCTAATGACAGCTTAGCCTTCATCAGCACGGTCTTAAACTGATGCAAAAGGGAGACATGTCTACTGGTGCGACACTTGTACTGTCCTACCAGAGGACAAATATGTCGCACAAGAGGACAACATCTCTTAAAAAAACAGTAGAAATTATGAAATTTTAATTAAATTACTAAATTGCTGTACATTTAATTGTAATTATTAAACTATTATTAAATATATAGGCGTTTAATACAGGAATATATATATATATATATAGGGAGAGAGAATGATTAAATTATTATTCATTATTACTTTAATTTTTACTTTTGCTGCTTTGGCTAAAATTAATATTAAATTTAAAAGAATTATATAAGAATTTTATAGTTTTTTTTTTAATCAGAGAGAAATAAATAAAATTCTATCTGTAAAGCCTCTTTAATGTAACTGTCCTTTACGTCCTCTGTGACACTCTGTCCTATGGCGACTGCTACAGCTGTGGGCGGCACAACTTTACATTACAGGGACATTAGCAAAAGTGTAGGCACCCCTGGTCAAACGCGATGTTGTTGATTTTCATGCTTGCATGCTTGCTTTTGTGATGTCATAAAAATCAAAGCATTTAGCTTAGCCCCGCCCACTCTGAAGTTATATAAGGAGTGCTTCAGCCCAGACTGCTTTATGAACACAGTCTTAATGCGTTGCCGCTAATCAGAAGAGAGCTCATTTACATCTGCTGCCATTTGAAAAAGTTTTGCCACCCCCCCTCAAAATCAAATGGCAGTCTATTGATGATCTTACAAAAATAAACAATATTTTCCTGCATTTTTTAGACACAATTTCTATTGATCTGCTGAATGTTTTCTCTTTCATCTTTAAAAATGAGTGCAGAAGCAGTTCTTATGTACGGAACTGTGCAGATGTGTGTCTTTGGAGAGGTCGAGAGGTCGCTCACCTTCCTATACTCAGGCGCTCACTGTGCTCATGCTCGGGTCGGGGCAGAGCTGACAGAGACAGTAATGAGCTGATATTAAAGCACATTAGGGTAAATGATAAGATCTGAGGTTTCAGAGCCGGGTTTAAACTGAAGCTGTATTTATTGCTGTAATCATCTGTAATGACCGCCTCTTTAAGCTTGATTAAGATGACTGCTGATGTCTCACACACACACACACACACACACACACACACACACACACACACACACACACACACACACGTCTGCCGAGAAGTACAAGCCGGGCAGTCAGTGGCTGGAAGTGCTGCACACACACACACACACACACACACACACACAGTACTCAGCTCCTGATTATAAAGGACTCTCTAAAGAACTGCAGGGAAAAGCACAACCAGTCTGACACAGAAACACAAACACACTCCACAGTGCCTACGTGCACCCACACACATATGGAGTGCAGCCTGTACAGCAGACCCCCCCCCCCCCGCCCCCACCAACGAGCTGAATGGGGCTGTGGTTGGCCTTGACAGTCAATTTCGGTCATGTTCTGGTTCTGGATGGGGAGACAGCAAACATGCAGGCTTGTTTTATACCATGTCAGGTGGGGTATACACACACATACACACACACACACATACATTATATATGTATACTACATACACACACATAGCTATTTATATCTATTATAGTGTGTGTGTGTGTGTGTGTGTGTGTGTATACATATATATGATACATGTATATATGAATGTATCTATATGTAATGATTAGCTGCATATGCATAACATATATATATATACATATGCAAATGCCTATATGTAATAACGCTCGTCCATATGCAAATATATAATTAAATATATGTACTATACATATATATATATCATATATTATATGATATGATGTCCCATATGTATTATATACTGTAAATGGTGTCCCATATAATGAAATACCCCCCCACACACACATATATATATAAATATGTGTATATATATATATATATATATATATATATGTATATGTGTGTTTGTGTATATATCAATCACATGTACGCCACTGCATCCTGATGTTGTATAAAAACAAATCTGTGTGTGTGTGTGTGTGTGTGTGTGTGTGTATAACTTTGGACTGCAGCTCTGCTGTAGTGCCTGGTTCTAATCAGGATCTGGGCTGTGACCGAGAGAGAGCTCCTCAGCAGTCTGATTGTAATTATGCAGCCCCCTGGGTGTGCATGTGTGTGTGTGTGTGTGTGTGTGTGTGTGTTTCAGATCTCTAATTCCACATGAAGCAGGCCATTGTTCTCCTCATTACTCATTAAAGGATATCTGAGATCAGTGGAGTGGAGAGAGAAGACAGTGTTCTGTCCGCGGCTCTGCGGCAGGACGTTACCTAGAGCTACGAGAACCCACAAAGAACATGCTGCCAGCGTCAGTCTGACGCTCTAATGAACAAACCGAGTCAGACGCTGCTGATTAGATGCCCAGGACAGCATGTGCCGCTCTTTAACATCTGTACAGTCTACTTCAACGTACAGCGTGAGCTCAGCGGGAAGGCCTGCATTACGGCCAAGCAGGTTAGCCTTCTGCCTCATCCAGCTGCTTCTTCAGCGCCAACACTGCAGAGGGCCTGTTGGGGTGGACGGCCTGACCCCAGGCGTGATAAAGGGGGCCGGGCTGTAAAACACTCTCGCAGAGAACATGCAAGTCTGGCAGCTGAAAGCGAGCTAAAGGGACAGGAGAGCCAGCACATCACAGACACACAGCGGCTACTAATAAGAGGGGCTACAACTAGCCACAGTGGACTCATCAGTCCAAGACTATGTTAATTAATCGTGAAAATAAAGTGCGGTTGATAGGTATGCTTTATTATATGGATATTTGAATGTGTGTTTATATTTAAAGGGCCCATATCCTATATTTTTCCATGTGTGGGTTCAGATCTATGAGATGTAAACTGGTGGCGATCACTCAGGCTTGTGGACGGTGGAGCGGACGGATGCCAGCGTTTCAGGGAGCTCCCGTGTCTGTGTTACCTCCCGGCTCTCCTCTCTCCTTTTATCAGCCACACTCTGATAGTGCTCCCCTTCTCCCAGCTAATGACTGCCCACTTATCCGGGCTGACACTGCCAGAAGACTGACCAGACTGAGCTACCCTCCTGCAACTCCTGCTACCCAGCCTGTTTGCATGGACTCTAACTCTTAACTTCCTGCTACTGTTATTATCATCATCATTACCACCATTAACCACCTTTACCTTCATTATTCTGACCATCTCTACTGTTATTATCATCATCATTACCACCATTAACCACCTTTACCTTCATTATTCTGACCATCTCTACTGTTATCATCATCATTACCACCATTAACCACCTTTACCTTCATTATTCTGACCATCTCTACTGTTATATTATAGTAATTCTATTATATTATGATCATTTCAGCACACCTGAGTTTAACAACAGTCTTATGTGGTGGCACGATGAGTTATACCAATATCATAATTTATAAGTAGTAATAATCTAATAATTTAATACAATTATAATTTGTAAGTAGTATAAGTAGTAGTATTATAATAATTACTATGTAGTAATATAATAATTTAATAAAATGACAATATTTGATAAGTAATAAGTAGTAGTAATAAAAATAATGTAATGAAATTATAATAATTGATATGAGTAAATAAGTATTAATAAGTGAAAGTAATGTAATAATTTGATGACATTATAATTATTTATAAATAGTTCTGATCAATAGAAGACCCACAACCCCCCCCCCCCGAGTCTCCTGAGTTCCTCCCAGCTCACAGAGAGCCCCAATTCCACACGATGAACCATTTTCTACGTAACAATTATAATTAATATTAATATAAATAATTATATTACATCTACATTCTGTATGGACAGCTACACGTCTGTATATATTAGACTGTTTTCCATTTGCTCTGAGGTAAAACAAGGCCCAAATATCCAGCACTACAGATCTCCTCTCCTACTGACACACACTGATAGTTCCTGTAGAATTAGAGCTCTACTCTGCTGCTTCCACTTCTCAACCCCAGTGTTTGTATATGAGCTACAGAGGGCCATTAACCAGCGCGAGCCAGAGGTTTTCCGAAGCATTTCCCAATACCTTTAAGTCCTGTAACGTCAGAGATGGTAAAATAAGAAGGGGTTTATCCCCTCCCTCGCTATAGGCCCCGACTCTGAACAGTAGCTCGAGTGAGAGAGAGAGAAGCTCTGCAGTTGCCTAAGCCGCTCGCCCCCGGCGCGGCCTGAAGCGTGAGATTGAAGAGATCAGTGTCAGGGAGACGCTTTCTCTTCTCTCTCGTCTGTTCTGTCACAGCAGTGAGTGGAAAAAAAAAAAAGACTGACAGCTCCGACCGCCCCCTCACCCACACACACATACCCCCCCCGGAGGGCTTTTTACAGCTGCGGAGGCTCGAATATCCACTCCTGAGAACTGTACAGCGAGAACATGAAACAGGGCAGGTTTCAGCCTCAGAAGAGGCAGAAGAGCTCTCGCTTGCAACTCTTCTGGAGCAACACTGGCCTGATTGTCACTGTTACTTCTCAATTAAAAAGCCTGTGGTTTACACTCCTTACAACCCCAGAGTGAAGGGGCGGGGCCTGGCTGATGACGACCGTACTGATTGGATGTGTACAGGACGAGTCCTGCAGTTCGGAGTTCACCTGTGTTGCTGAAAACGCTCCGGCGCTGTTGAGGTGTGGCTGACGGGCCGCCGCCGCGTGATTGGCCTGAACACCCGCCGACTCTTTGGCCATTATCGACTCCGCCCGTGTGATAACGTCTCGCATTTGGTGAATGAAGCCCTCGCGCTCAGACGGAAGGATAAACTCATTATGCACCTGCAAAACAGAAGACGAGAAATAATCAGTACATTAAATATATATATAAATACATATAAATATAAATATATGCTATATCTATAGCACTTGTATGTGATTAGTATTCAAGTAATTTAACCATCAAATTCACTGCTTACATTACAAAAAAAGTTTAATGAAAAAAAATACAATTTTGGATTTAAAAATAATGAAATTATAAATGTTTTAAAAAACTTTTTTATTATAAAAGTTACAAAAATAAAATGATACATAGGTAGCAAATTGTTTTATATATTTTTTATATAATTATATATAATTATAATTGTTTTTTTCAGACATAATAACAATAATACCTATATATTTACATGTATTTATTTATTTATTTTTAATTTATTTATTGGGAAATAAACTAAGGCCTAATTCAAGTTTTATCTAAAAAAAAAAAAGCTATTTTATGGATGTATATTAAATGTATATTTGGTTTCTACATACAACGCTATCTACTTCACTATCACAATTTGTCTAGAAACCAATTCTTTGAATAATATATATATATTTTTGGTGACATTTGTACGTTTCTATTTCGCTCCCTTGTTGACCGCGGACATGTCCAGTAGCTGACTGCCCGCTGGGGACAGAAATAACGGTTATTAAATTAGTCTTTCAGGCATTTAAGCTGAAAATGCTCTTTCTGAACACTGCAGCAGGTTCAGGCTGGGGCTCTGTATTTTAGGGCAGGGCTTGATGAGTTAAGCTGCTTGAGCAACACAACAGAGGCTCCTCTAGATATTCCTAGACATCCCAAATAAGCCTGCGGTTCGAGCTTGTTCAAACTCGCGCTCACTTTTAATAGCAGGCGGTTTATAATTCACTCCGCTCTGGCTTTGTACTGAGCTAGCATGCGCCGCTAATAGCGGTGGGTGTACACGGCGCAGCCAATAACACTGCAGGAGTGACTCGGCACTGCCAGGCCTCTCCCCCCAAAACAAAGAGGCCTCTGTATCTGAGCAGAGGAGCAGAGGAGCAGACTGCACGCTGCGAGCGCACGAGCATCACACACACGTGTGCCAGAGCTCAGGAACACACACTCCAAAGGTTTGGACACACTGCACACAGTGGCATTTTCACTGTACGCTATGTGTCCAAAAGTATTCAGACACCGATTTTTCTCCTACAATCGGAGGCATTAGCCAGGAGTTTGTCCCTGTTTACTGCAGTTCTGGGAAGACTGGCTTTACGCTCGAGGCTGGAACATGAGGAGGATGATTTGAGGATGTGAGGAGGATTTGATTGTATTCAGTCCTCCACGAGAGCAACAGTGGGGTCAAGTTCTGATGAAATCCATGGGCCAAAGTGCCTTGCGATCCTTGGACTACAGTGTCTTGTGATCCTTGGGCCACAGTGTCTTAGACCACAGTGCCTTGGACCACAGTGTCTTAGACCACAGTGTCTTAGACCACAGTGTCTTAGACCACAGTGTCTTGTGATCCTTGGACCACAGTATCTTGGGTCACAGTCTCTTGGACCACAGTGTCTTGGACCACAGTGTCTTGGACCACAGTGTCTTGGACCACAGTGTCTTGTGATCCTTGGACCACAGTGTCTTGGACCACAGTGTCTTAGACCACAGTGTCTTGTGATCCTTGGACCACAGTATCTTGGGTCACAGTCTCTTGGGCCACAGTGTCTTGGGCCACAGTGTCTTGGGCCACAGTGTCTTGGGCCACAGTGTCTTGGGCCACAGTGTCTTAGACCACAGTGTCTTGTGATCCTTGGACCACAGTGTCTTGGACCACAGTGTCTTAGACCACAGTGTCTTAGACCACAGTGTCTTGTGATCCTTGGACCACAGTGTCTTGGACCACAGTGTCTTAGACCACAGTGTCTTGTGATCCTTGGACCACAGTGTCTTGGACCACAGTGTCTTGGACCACAGTGTCTTGGGTCACAGTGTCTTGGGCCACAGTGTCTTGGGCCACAGTGTCTTGTGATCCTTGGACCACAGTGTCTTGGACCACAGTGTCTTAGACCACAGTGTCTTAGACCACAGTGTCTTGTGATCCTTGGACCACAGTGTCTTGGACCACAGTGTCTTAGACCACAGTGTCTTAGACCACAGTGTCTTGTGATCCTTGGACCACAGTATCTTGGGTCACAGTCTCTTGGGCCACAGTGTCTTGGGCCACAGTGTCTTGGGCCACAGTGTCTTGGGCCACAGTGCCTTGGGCCACAGTGCCTTGGGCCACAGTGTCTTGGGCCACAGTGTCTTGGGCCACAGTGCCTTGCGACCCCTGGGCCAAAGTGTCAGCATCTTAGTCTGCTGAGCCATTTGTAATGAAGTATTTGAAGAACCCTAATGCAACAACAGGTACTCAATTCTGGTCTAGAACTACTGAACTAGACAAAGACCCCTTTCTGCTTTCTAAGAACTGGACTGGGGGTGTCTAAACTTTTGCAGACAGCCATGGCCTTTATTACTGACCTCTGGAAGAAGCCCCTGTTTTGGGAGTGAAGGGGCCCAACACTGATGTTGACAGTTGCCTTATTCTCACATGTGGTGTCTCTAAGCTGTTTGTGAATAGTGCCTTTGCATATGCATGTGCACACACACGCGCACACAAACACACACACACACACACACGCACACACACGCGCGCACGCAAGCTTAAATGTACACGAGTACGTCCACGCCCACACATACGCAGTCACCAGCGCACACACACACACACACACACACACACACACACACACACACAGATACAATCAGAAAGAGAGGTCTTCTGAACGGACGGAGTCTGCTCTGGACATTACGCTGACTCTAATGACTCAGAGCTCTACTCCACCTTCTCCACAGTGCTCTAGTGTTCTCTCGGTTCTGCCTCTCAGAGGGAACCGTGTACAGATGTAACGGAACACCTCGGCCATGCTGTGAATACAGAAGTTATCTCGCGGCAGCGTTTCGGGTAGTGCCGCGGTGTGGGGTGCTGTTTCAGGCTGGGTAACGAGACGGACGAGGAAGGACACGTGGGGAACATCTTATCTTAGACGCTGTTTTCCTTCTAAGCCCTGATAAGTGCCTGATTCAGGGACAGGGACTAATGTGCCTCTGAAACAGGCCTCAGTATGTCAGCAGTCCAACGTAGGCGTATTTGGTAATGACCAGAGGTGCCTAGAGTCTCCTAAACCCATACTTACCCCATACCTAACCCCCCAAAACCTCTACTTACAAGTAACGGCCCCCAACCGAGAACTGGTGACTCTTCCCAGAAGTGACCAGCCTACCAACATTCCTTCGTGTCGCTTCATGGAGTCACAAAAGAATCCAGAAACATCGGAGGAACGGCTGCTCTTATTATTGGTGGTGGGACAGTACGTCAGGTGGGGGGACAGTAGTGGTGGTGGTGGAGGTCAGACGGGGGGACAGTAGTGGTGGTGGTGGATGTCAGGCGGGGGGACAGTAGTGGAGGTGGAGTATGTCAGGTGGGGAGGACAGCATGTCAGGTGGGGGGACAGTAGTGGAGGTGGTGGATGTCAGGCGGGGGGACAGCAGTGGTGGTGGTGGATGTAAGGCGAGGGGACAGTAGTGGTGCTGGAGTATGTCAGGCGAGGGACAGCAGTGGTGGTGGTGTATGTCAGGCGGGGGGCAGCAGTGGAGGTGGTGTATATCAGGCGGGGGGGCAGCAGTGGAGGTGGTGTATATCAGGCGGGGGGGCAGCAGTGGAGGTGGTGTATATCAGGCGGGGGGGCAGCAGTGGAGGTGGTGTATATCAGGCGGGGGGGCAGCAGAGGGGTGTTGGTGTATGTCAGTGTGATGGAGAAGCAGGGCAGTTGTGTAAAGCCTCACAGTCAGCGGGACACAGCCCTGCTATTACTGATTGTTTTTGGAGATGGGGTTATGATGGGGGTGGTGGAGGTACGAGGGCGGGGTGGGGGGTTGTTGGGGGGTGGGATAGGTGGTGTTGGGGCGAGAGGGGTTTTGGGTTAAAGTGGAAAAAGTCCAGAAACAGCCACGCTGCAGAGTGACGGAGCTGCAGATGGCCCATCAGCTGCTGTTTTCAGACCCCCTGTACAGAACGTTCTGACATGCTGTGGGCGGGTTCTTTTTTTTTTTAGATTAAAAAGGTTCCTTGAAGGTTCCTCTCTCTCTGTGTGTGTGTGTGTGTGTGTGTGTTTATCGGAACCGTGATCCGACTGAAAAGCCTACCATAACAGCAGAGATGTCCTCGGGGCTGTCTCCATCCAGGTCAAACTTGAAGGTGACCATCTTATCATTGTGGGTCTGAAGCTGGCACTCCACCACACGGTCCACCTTATCAGACAGCTGAGCAGAGGAGAACAGTTTCTCACACACATTTACTACAGCAGTGTGTGTGTGTGTGTGTGTGTGTGTGTGTGTGCCAGCAAGTGGAAGGACAAGTGGGATTGTATCTAATAAAGTGGCCAGTTAGTGGAAGCACAAGGTAGGTGTTTCTAATAAAGTGGCCAGTGAGTGTACACAGTCTGTAACTGTACCCCCAACTGAGCGAACCTTTTCCGATAAAATGGCCAGTGATAGAAGATACCAGGTGTACCTAATAAACTGGCAGCTGTGTGTGTGTGTGTGTGTGTGTGTGTGTGTGTGTGTGAGATACAGATACAGATGAAAGGACTGGTGGACGGATAAACGGAGGGTTCATACCCCAGTGATGCGCAGGCGGGCCCGAGCCCTCCGTCTGAAGAGCTTTCCTGCCGTCCGTCGAGCAGCTGACTTCCCGGCCCTCTCGGATTGGCCCTCGCAGCCGTCACTCAAGCCTGAGGTGACGTCTGAGGCGTAGCTGTGGAGATTTCACACCATAAACGTGCATTAACGTTTCACATAGTCTCCATCATAGTATCACAATCAAAAGTACTAGATTATTCAATTATTCAATTTAAAGTACAAAGTACTTGTTTTTAAATACTTTTTTAAATTACAGTTAAAAGTACTGTAGTATTTATAATTAAGTACATTATTTTAAAAGCAAACATTTTGTAATTGTATTAAAGTACAAATATCAAGAACAAGTCAGTACTTTTAATTGTAATTAAAAAAATAATTAAAATATTCATTTTCAATATATATAATATTTCAGTACTTTTAAACAGGAAACATTTTAGAAGCTTGTACAAACGTGTGATTTTACCCAAGTATTCTGACTAAAAATGCTGAAATATTCTAGATATTACTTTTACATACTTAAAAAAAGGCACCATTAAAAGTACTGAACTTTGTACTTAATTTGAACTTAAATGCACACATTTAGTCATTTTAAGTATCACCATTAAAATTACTGAATGATCTGAGACTTAATTACATGAATGAATATTCAGACTTAATTAAAAGTGTTTAAACACTTCAATGCCATGATTAAAAATACTGAATTACTCTAGATATTTGAGTAAAATTACAAAATACATGTTTTAAATGAATGTAATGTATTACACGTTAAAGTACGGAGTGGATCTTATAGTTACTGTTGTTTCCATGGGAAAATAAAAAGGAAACTGCTGTGATTGGCTAAATCTCAGGCCGTTAAAAGAGGGATTTGGTCCTGCTGTAATAAACTTTTACTAGTTTTAAGAAAACAAGCTTTCTGCATTCACTCCTCAGCTCAGCTCCACAGCTCCTCCTCACAACACAAAGATCTGACTGTTCGTGAAGCCGAGGGGACGCAGCGCTTGGCTCGGCTCCGCTCAGGCTCTGAAACCGTTGTTTGGGTTTAGGGTTCTGCGCTTATAGATTCTGCTAGGAATGTGCGGCGCTGCTGCATCCAAATCCTCGCCCTCCTACAAGGCACATAAACATTTACGGGCAGCCTACTGCTTGGCAAACTGCAGTGCATGCCTTAAGCCCCGCCCACTGAGGGGTGTGTGTGTGTGTGTGTGTGCTGTTAGAGGCTGGATTTAATGAGGAACGAGTGGAGCGCCAGTGGAATGTGGTGTTGTGTTATGAAAGATGAGAGGAGAAGATGAAGCCCGGAGGACAATGTGATCTTCTGCCAGGCCTGCTGAGTCCCCCCCCCCCCCCAACACACACATACACACATACACTGAGGCATGCGCCCCCCAGGGTACTAAAGCTGTGTAGTTCCTTTTCAAAAGGAACCTTAAACACACAGCTCGGAGCGTCCCGAGTGCGGATAAACAGGATTCACGGCCCACTTTGATATGAGGTTCTGTGGGCGGCTTTAGTGGCCCAGATGAGAGCAGGGAGTGTGTGTGTAAGTGGAAAGGAGGGGGGGGGGCTTTATTTACCTGTCTACAGGTGACGAGAACGGGCTGGGAGGTCCTGACACTGGTTTGTCTGAGTTGTTAGTCACAGCGATGCTCTGGAGGGGAGAGGATTAGAAAAGGCTTATTAGACATTAAAGAAAAAACTCCAGCACTCCTCCACCTGTCCTCCATCTCTGTACGGGGTCAGTTACTGGATACTATCCAGTCAGTCTTCTTAGGGACTCCCATCCCACAGACGGTCAAAACACACCGTTTTTTTCTATACACTCCATAACTGGAGTATCTAATAGGGCTGGACGAAGTACACAAGATAGATACTTGATTAGAAGTACTTCAATTACATTTTTCTAACTATTTCAGCTTAAAGACACAAAAACACAAGATTTTAAATACGTAAACATCACAATTCTAGAGCAATAAAGTAACTTGAGTAAAAGTGCAAAAGTACTTAATGTTTATTGTACTAAAGTATCATAATTAAAAGTGCTGAAATGTTCAATACATAAAAAAACATTCAAGACTTAAAACACTAAATTATAGGCTTTTAAATACCTAAATACTACAAGTACGAGTACTTTAACACATTTAAACACATTTAAAAGTACTGGACTATTAAAAATATTTAGACTTAGGTAAAGGAACACAGGTATTGGCTTTAATACTTAAATACCACTATTATAACTATAGTACTTGAGTAAATAAAAGTATAGGCTTTTCCATTCTTAAATATCACAATACCAAAATACCAAAGTACTGAGGTATTCTAGTTATTTAGGCATCACAAATAAAAGTACTGAATCATTCAAGATGTTCAGACTTGGGTAAAGAAGCACAGGTATTGGCTTTTTAATATTTAAATACCACAATTATAACTATTGTACTTGAGTAAAAGTACTTGAGTAAAAGTACAAAAGTTCTCAATTCTAAAAGTATTTAGACATCACAAATAAAAGTACTGAATCATTCAAGATGTTTAGACTTGAGTAACAAAACAAAAGTATAGTTTTTTTCATATTTAAATATCACAACACCAAAATACCAAAGTACTGAGGTATTCTAGGTAGTGGTACTTGAGTAAAAGTAATTAAACGTATTTAGGCATCATAAAACAGTACTGAATTATGCTGAATCTGTATTTGAGAAGTATAAAAGTACTTGCTTTTAAATGTACTCAAGTACCACAACTACAAATTACCGGCTTATCCTGGACACTTGTACTTCAGTAAAAGTACAAACTACCAGCTTCACAATGAACATACTGAGGTTTTCAGGACGTTCCAGTCAGTTCTGTCGTTGTTATTATGAGTGTGTAATAAGGCCTGTCCGGCTGCACACCTGTTTGTAGGCAAACCGTCTCTTGAAATTCATGGAGATGATCATCTACGGGACTCACCGTGTGTTACAGATCTACCCGACAGAGATCAGGCAGTATTTCTACATTACTGTCTTACAGCTCTGCAGTAAGCCAGTCGGAGGCTCGTGCCTAGCGCATTAGCTCATAGCTAAAGCATTTTACGGCAGCCTCTGTAAAAAAAAAAAAACACTGTAAAGCACTCACTGAAGGAAAGCGGAGAGCCTTCACTGGGGCAGTGGGCATGGGCGTGGCTGTGGTGGGCGTGGTCAGTGGACTGGGCGGAACAGGAGGGCTGTTTATGATACCCTTAGCTACCTCGAGGCCGTCGTGAAAGCTGGAGGGACTCAGATAGCCGTCTGTCTCGCAGTCAGCTGGGGAGGGGGAGTGAGAGCGAGCGAGAGCGAGCGAGAGAGAGAGAGAGAGAGAGAGAGAGAGAGAGAGAGAGACAGAGAGAGAGAGAGAGAGAGAGAGAGAGACAGAGAGAGACAGACAGAGAGAGAGACAGAGAGAGACAGACAGAGAGAGAGAGAGAGAGAGAGAGACAGACAGAGAGAGAGAGAGAGAGAGAGAGAGAGAGAGAGACAGAGAGAGACAGAGAGAGAGAGACAGACACAGAGAGAGAGAGAGAGAGACAGAGAGAGAGAGAGAGAGACAGAGAGAGAGAGAGAGAGAGAGAGAGAGCTTAGTAAACATCATAATTTACACAACTTTCTAGTGAATTACTCCACGTGTCCAAAAGTTTGTGGACACTTCTAATGAATTCATCCAGCTATTTTAACGGCATCCATTGCTAATACACACACACACACACACAGCTTGTCTAGTCCCTGTGGAGAAGTCCTGCCAATAGAATAGGACTCCCTGGAGCAGATAAACCTAAACCTAATACCAATGAATGAGCAGGTGTCCCAATACTTTTGTCAAAATAGTGTATGTGTATTTGAGTAAAGGCACAAACGAACTTGATATTAACAGACCTAGTGCCAACCAACGGCTACACACACACACACACACACACACACACACACACACACACACACACACGCGATTAAACGAGGTGAGGTCAGGCAGTCAACCGCTACGGTATTAGAGCTGCTGGACTTTGCTCTCCGTGAAGGACGTGAGTGGAGGTTATGGACATTACATCACCTCAAACAAATCAATCAGAATAAAGGCCAGTCACATGACACGGTCAGGGGTGCTGGAGAGTGGGGGTGTCGAGGGGGCTGTAGCCCCACCAGATTTGCTAAAGAGTTGCTCAACTGCAGCGTAAAAGTAAAACTCGGGTGGAGCAACTGTCTAAGCGTCAGTGAGAACAGCCACGGTCATACAAGCCCCTGGGCGGCCTAAAGCGCTGACTCTGGCATGAGTTCGGCCCCCTGTGATGCCACAGTGGCCAGAGAGCCAATGACACACGAGATGCCGTGCTGCCGGACGCGTGAACCGTAGCGGTATCTGAGAGAGGCGGTGCTCACAGGTCACTGAGGAGTAGCTGGTGTGGCGGAAATGGAAGTGCTGGTCGGCCTCTGGTTCCTCCGGCTCTGGTGGGAAGCCCCCGCCGATGCCGTAATCCAGGGAGTTCATGGGAGAGATGGCGGGAGGCTCTGAGAGAGGCAGAGTGGGCGGGATCTGAACTGGGGAGGAGGCGGGGCTGCCGGGGGCTCGGCCAACAGGCTTCGGCGAGGGGGGCTCAAGCTCCTCCTCGACGGCCTCCTCCTGCTTCCTCTTTTCCTCAGCCAGCCGACGCTGCCTTTCCCGCTGCCGCTTGATGGCCGTCACTCGGTCACGCATCGCCTTGGCGACCAGCTTGTAGTCAGCCTCGCATACAAATCCCAGCACCACCTGAGGGGGGAGAAACAGGAAGTACAGTGAGTTCTAATGATTAGAATTAGCCTGGAGCTGAATCACTAGCCTAGAGGAACAGCATTAGCCCCATGCTAAAACTTTAGCCCTAAGTTAAAGAATTAGCCTGTCTGAGAACCAAGCTAACACACTATCACGGAGTTCATGTGCTAGCCCTGAGCTAAAGCACTAGCCCCGAGCTAACGTTCGATCCTGATCTAATGCATTAGCCGAATGCAACAGCAAAAGCTGCAAGGATAGAGCCCCAGCTAACACCATAGCCCTAACCTCTAGACCCAACCTTGAGTTAAGTATTAGCCCTGAGCTAAAGTTCTAGACCCAAGCCAAAGCACCAGCCAGAGCTAAAGCCCAAGCACAAAGCTAACGCGCTGTTCCTGAGCTAAAGCAGTATCCAAAGCTATTACCCTAGCCACAAGCTGAAGCCCTAGCCCCTAGCTAACACTGTAGCTCTGAACTACAGACATTGCCCTGAGTTAATGCATTAGCCCTGAGCTAACACCATAGCCCTAAACTCTAAACCCAACCTTGACTTAATGTACTAGCCTTAAGCTAAAGTTCTAGACCCAAGCCAAAGCACCAGCCATAGCTAAAGCCCAAGCACTAAGCTAACGCACTGCTCCTGAGCTAAAGTCCTAGCCTTTAGCTAATAATGTAGCTCTGAGCTCACCCTAGTCTTGAGGTAATGTACTAGCGCTGAGCTAAAGAACTAGCACTAAGCTATCGCCCTAGCCTCAAGCTGAAGCCTCTATCCCTAAGCTAACCCCGTAGGCCTGAGCTAAAGCCCTAGCCTTGAGTAAATGCACTAGTCCTAAGCTAAAGTCCCGACTGCGAGCTAAAGCTCAACCTGAACATGAAAGGAAACACTGCTTATAAAATCACGCGATCTGTGGTGGACCTCATTTCGCCCCGTCCAGGAATGCAGCGTTCCCTCACAAACCCTGTAGGCCAAGGTCACCTGTCCCGGACTGTCCGTCAGTTCGGGCGGCCGGTCAGATTAGAGCGATAACCCGAAGTCCGTCGGAAATTTGCTCCCGATGAAAAGAGCCCGTGGTGAGAGATGAAGAATGGCTTGTGGCCGTTTGGGTTAATTAAGAGAAGCTCCGCGAGGGGGGGCGGGGGCGGGGGGTCAGGGGTGGTGTTTTGGAACACACGTCCCAGACCAGTTTGTTCATCAGGCATGTGATGAGGCCTCCTCTTCCTCCTGCCTCTCACATTACCAGAGTGATGAATGAACTGACCGGCCGTGTCCTTGAGCGCTCTTGTGCAATCCAGCCGGCTGTGGTGAGGGCTCCGGTAATGGAGGGGCTCCAGATATGAGGAGCGGGGTCCCGCTGGGGGCACACTTTAAACTTTAGCATGTGGGGTTTTATGAAATCTGGGCCTGAAGGGTCCACAGACTGCCCTTTAATCATGAGCACAGGAAGACTGGGCGATGTGGGCCGAGTGAGGACAGGCTGCGGGCATCACCTTCCTCACAGCGGTCCGACACGGAAAGAGCCTGTTAGCCTGTTAGCCAGCGTCATTCGCTCAGGGCAGCTGACTAAGCTAAAGCACCTCTTCAGAGCTAACACGCTAACCCCAAGCTAAAGCACCAATCCTGAGCTAATGCACTAGCCCCAAGATATTGCCCTAGCCAGCTGGATTAGCATAGTCTCAAGTTAACACACTAGGCCCAGCTAAAGCGCCACCTCTGAGATAACACATGGCTAATTCCCTAGCTCTGAGCTAATGCACTAGCCTCAAGCTAAAGCACCACTAACGCTAACACAATGGCCTCTGAGTTAATGAACTAGCCTTTAAAGTACCTCGTTTGAGCTAATGCACTAGTCCTGAGCTAAAGCACCACCTCAGAGCTAACACACTGGCCCTGGACTAAACCTCTAGCTCTGAGCTAATGCACTAGTCCTGAGCTAAAGCACCACCTCAGAGCTAACACACTGGCCCTGGACTAAACCTCTAGCTCTGAGCTAATGCACTAGTCCTGAGCTAAAGCACCACCTCAGAGCTAACGCACTGGCCCTGGACTAAACCTCTAGCTCTGAGCTAATGCACTAGCCCTGAGCTAAAGCACCACTTTCAGGCTAATGCACTAGTCCTGAGCTAAAGCACCACCTCAGAGCTAACACACTGGCCCTGGACTAAACCTCTAGCTCTGAGCTAATGCACTAGTCCTGAGCTAAAGCACCACCTCAGAGCTAACGCACTGGCCCTGGACTAAACCTCTAGCTCTGAGCTAATGCACTAGCCCTGAGCTAAAGTACCACCTCAGAGCTAACGCACTGGCCCTGGACTAAACCTCTAGCTCTGAGCTAATGCACTAGCCCTGAGCTAAAGCACCACTTTCAGGCTAATGCACTAGTCCTGAGCTAAAGCACCACCTCAGAGCTAACACACTGGCCCTGGACTAAACCTCTAGCTCTGAGCTAATGCACTAGTCCTGAGCTAAAGCATCACCTCAGAGCTAACGCACTGGCCCTGGACTAAACCTCTAGCTCTGAGCTAATGCACTAGCCCTGAGCTAAAGCACCACTTTCAGGCTAATGCACTAGCCCTGAGCTAAAGCACCACCTCAGAGCTAACGCACTGGCCCTGGACTAAACCTCTAGCTCTGAGCTAATGCACTAGCCCTGAGCTAAAGCACCACTTTCAGGCTAATGCACTAGCCCTGAGCTAAAGCACCACCTCAGAGCTAACGCACTGGCCCTGGACTAAACCTCTAGCTCTGAGCTAATGCACTAGTCCTGAGCTAAAGCACCACTTTCAGGCTAATGCACTAGTCCTGAGCTAAAGCACCACCTCAGAGCTAACACACTGGCCCTGGACTAAACCTCTAGCTCTGAGCTAATGCACTAGCCCTGAGCTAAAGCACCACTTTCAGGCTAATGCACTAGTCCTGAGCTAAAGCACCACCTCAGAGCTAACGCATTGGCCCTGGACTAAACCTCTAGCTCTGAGCTAATGCACTAGTCCTGAGCTAAAGCACCACCTCAGAGCTAACGCACTGGCCCTGGACTAAACCTCTAGCTCTGAGCTAATGCACTAGCCCTGAGCTAAAGCACCACTTTCAGGCTAATGCACTAGCCCTGAGCTAAAGCACCACCTCAGAGCTAACGCACTGGCCCTGGACTAAACCTCTAGCTCTGAGCTAATGCACTAGCCCTGAGCTAAAGCACCACCTCAGAGCTAACGCACTGGCCCTGGACTAAACCTCTAGCTCTGAGCTAATGCACTAGCCCTGAGCTAAAGCACCACTTTCAGGCTAATGCACTAGTCCTGAGCTAAAGCACCACCTCAGAGCTAACACACTGGCCCTGGACTAAACCTCTAGCTCTGAGCTAATGCACTAGTCCTGAGCTAAAGCACCACCTCAGAGCTAACGCACTGGCCCTGGACTAAACCTCTAGCTCTGAGCTAATGCACTAGCCCTGAGCTAAAGCACCACTTTCAGGCTAATGCACTAGCCCTGAGCTAAAGCACCACCTCAGAGCTAACGCACTGGCCCTGGACTAAACCTCTAGCTCTGAGCTAATGCACTAGCCCTGAGCTAAAGCACCACTTTCAGGCTAATGCACTAGCCCTGAGCTAAAGCACCACCTCAGAGCTAACGCACTGGCCCTGGACTAAACCTCTAGCTCTGAGCTAATGCACTAGTCCTGAGCTAAAGCACCACTTTCAGGCTAATGCACTAGTCCTGAGCTAAAGCACCACCTCAGAGCTAACACACTGGCCCTGGACTAAACCTCTAGCTCTGAGCTAATGCACTAGCCCTGAGCTAAAGCACCACTTTCAGGCTAATGCACTAGTCCTGAGCTAAAGCACCACCTCAGAGCTAACGCATTGGCCCTGGACTAAACCTCTAGCTCTGAGCTAATGCACTAGCCCTGAGCTAAAGCACCACCTCAGAGCTAACGCACTGGCCCTGGACTAAACCTCTAGCTCTGAGCTAATGCACTAGCCCTGAGCTAAAGCACCACTTTCAGGCTAATGCACTAGCCCTGAGCTAAAGCACCACCTCAGAGCTAACGCACTGGCCCTGGACTAAACCTCTAGCTCTGAGCTAATGCACTAGCCCTGAGCTAAAGCACCACTTTCAGGCTAATGCACTAGCCCTGAGCTAAAGCACCACCTCAGAGCTAACGCACTGGCCCTGGACTAAACCTCTAGCTCTGAGCTAATGCACTAGCCCTGAGCTAAAGCACCACTTTCAGGCTAATGCACTAGTCCTGAGCTAAAGCACCACCTCAGAGCTAACACACTGGCCCTGGACTAAACCTCTAGCTCTGAGCTAATGCACTAGCCCTGAGCTAAAGCACCACTTTCAGGCTAATGCACTAGTCCTGAGCTAAAGCACCACCTCAGAGCTAACGCACTGGTCCCGGGCTAATCCCCTACCCTAAGCTAAAGCACTAGCCCCAAGCTACTACCCTAGCAACCGTAGCAAAGCTGTAACTACAAATAGTAACAACCTCGGCCTAAAGAACTGACATTTGAAAGGTCAAAGATGGAAAGTAGCCTATCAGAGTACAGAAAGCGGGGTGTGGGCGGGGCTACCGTTACACATGAGCTTTTTTTGGGGGGTCAAACGGCTTCTCTAGGTTCTACAGGTGATCTGCAGCAGCGTGTCTAGCGAACACCTACCATCTCCTGCGCCACCTCCTCAGGGACGTCCTTGTAGAGCTCGAACAGGAACTCGATGGCGTTGTTGTCCTTGTACTTGCCGTGAAGCTTCTTGGTGTCGTCCATGCGGAGCCACAGCTTCAGGCTGGACTTCTCCATGTCGTCCTCCTCGGCCAGCTCCACATGGACGCCGTTGTGCTCCTGGAAGAACGTGTGCTCCAGCAGGTCCTGAATGGTGTACCTGGCCATGGAGACGCAACAGGGATTAACGGGACAACCGAACTGGACCGAAAGCCATTTGTCTGCCCCTGGTTTGGCCGGAGCCTGGACACTGGAGCGCTGCTGGACGGTGGGATGGATTATCGTGTGGAGGAAATGATGTTACAGATGCAATTACAGCCACGCAGACTGGTCTGATCTCGGAGGAGAAATGTTAGCTGTCGTGGACGTCCTTAAATTAGAAAATCAGATAATCAGGTTTAACCTCAAACTTCAAAACAACCTCATTACTCAGCGCTTAGCGAGATCACAGGGATGGCTGCTAGCCAAAGTGTGATGAAATATCTACATTTCACTCATATAAAATATTCTCTACAGAACAAACGTGACCGTTTCTGAAATCTGCAGGACTGCGCCTCTGTAAAAACCTTCTTTCACTTAGGAAATCAACTAAATCAACAAAGCGCCACCTGACCTAAACCTTAGGACATGATGTGCATGTACTCAAAGAAGCTTTTTTAGTACGCTGCAGAACCCTTTCACTAACAGCACGCATATTACAGTACTCTCACACATTTAACCTGTAGCACAACTTCTGTACTGTAATGGATCGTATTCTACTGCACTGCATTATACTGGACTGTACTGCGATCTATTGTACTGTACTGGACTGTAATGCATTGTACTGTACTATACTGTTCTGCACTGTACTGTAATGCATTGTACTGTAATGCACTGTACTGTACTATACTGTTCTGCACTGTACTGTAATGCATTGTACTGTAATGCATTGTACTGTAATGCACTGTACTGTAATGCACTGTACTGTAATGCACTGTTCTGCATTGTACTGTACTATACTGTTCTGCACTGTAATGCATTGTACTGCACTGTACTGTTCTGTTCGTCATTGTACTGCACTGCACTGTTCTGCATTGTACTGTACTATACTGTTCTGCACTGTACTGTAATGCATTGTACTGGACTGTACTGTTCTGTTCGACATTGTACTGCACTGTACTGTAATGCATTGTACTGCACTGTACTGTTCTGTTCGTCATTGTACTGCACTGCACTGTAATGCATTGTACTGTACTATACTGTTCTGCACTGTACTGTAATGCATTGTACTGCACTGTACTGTTCTGTTCGTCATTGTACTGCACTGCACTGTAATGCATTGTACTGTACTATACTGTTCTGCACTGTACTGTAATGCATTGTACTGTACTATACTGTTCTGCACTGTACTGTAATGCATTGTACTGTTCTGCATTGTACTGTACTATACTGTTCTGCACTGTACTGTAATGCATTGTACTGGACTGTACTGTTCTGTTCGACATTGTACTGCACTGCACTGTAATGCATTGTACTGTACTATACTGTTCTGCACTGTACTGTAATGCATTGTACTGTTCTGCATTGTACTGTACTATACTGTTCTGCACTGTACTGTAATGCATTGTACTGGACTGTACTGTTCAACATTGTACTGCACTGCACTGTAATGCATTGTACTGTACTATACTGTTCTGCACTGTACTGTAATGCATTGTACTGTACTGCATTGTACTGTACTGCACTGTACTGTTCTGTACTGTAATGCATTGTACTGTACTATACTGTTCTGCACTGTACTGTAATGCATTGTACTGTACTATACTGTTCTGCACTGTTCTGTTCGACATTGTACTGCACTGCACTGTTATGCATTGTACTGCACTGTACTGTACTGTACTGTTCTGCATTGTACTGTTCTGCATTGTACTGTTCTGCATTGTACTGCACTGCACTGTACGGCATTGTACTGTACTACACTGTACTGCAATCTATTGTTCTGTACTGCATTGTACTGTTCTGTTCGACATTGTACTGCACTGCACTGTACCGCATTGTACTGTACTATACTGTTCTGCATTGTACTGTTCTGCACTGTACCGCATTGTACTGTACTATACTGTTCTGCATTGTACTGTTCTGCACTGTACTGTTCTGCACTGTACTGCATTGTCCTGTTCTGCATTGTACTGTACTGCATTGTCCTGTTCTGCATTGTACTGTACTGCATTGTACTGTACTATACTGTTCTGCATTGTACTGTTCTGCATTGTACTGTACTGCATTGTACTGTACTATACTGTACTGCATTGTCCTGTTCTGCATTGTACTGTACTGCATTGTCCTGTTCTGCATTGTACTGTACTGCATTGTACTGTACTATACTGTTCTGCATTGTACTGTTCTGCATTGTACTGTACTGCATTGTACTGTACTATACTGTTCTGCATTGTACTGTTCTGCACTGTACTGTTCTGCACTGTACTGTTCTGCACTGTACTGTTCTGCACTGTACTGCATTGTCCTGTTCTGCATTGTACTGCATTGTCCTGTTCTGCATTGTACTGCATTGTCCTGTTCTGCATTGTACTGTACTGCATTGTCCTGTTCTGCATTGTACTGTACTGCATTGTACTGTTCTGCATTGTACTGTACTGCATTGTACTGTACTGTACTGCATTGTACTGCACTGCACTGTACTGCGTTGTACTGTACCATTGCAGTACAGTACAACACAGCCACAAGCGTGTTAGCTACTACTGTGTTGCACATTAACTGGGCTGGAGAGTTCGGTCTGGGCGTGATGAAGAACAGCTCTTGTTTCTAATACTGTACTTTTATATTATCAAAACATAATGGGGCATTTTCAGCCACGCCTCACGCCCACTGCACTGAAAACAGGGTACTGCACTGAGACAGTACGGAAGGTATAAAGTTTGTGAAGTGTTTGCATTTTAAGATTTACATAAAAAAAAAACCCACATTAAACCTTACCTTTCATCTTTGTTCATACGTATGCACCCTTCAATAATCTCCTTCAGCTCCGGCACTTTCACTTTGTAGAAGCTGTCTGGCTTCATTCCCTGAGGAGATGAACGAACACAGCAGACATCTGAGGACAACGAGCTCAGAGACACAAACCCAACAGGCAGAGGTGCAGTAAGCCAGTGTCCTCCCTTTCAGTGCAAACTGGGAGAGCCTGATCCTGGTTAAAACTTAGCTGAGCTGCTCTCTCACCAATCAAACAGCGAACGTTGCTACACTGCCACACTGTGTTAGTCCTGTCCATAAATACTTGGACATCAACAAAGTTCTTGTCTTAGAGGTTATCTGAGCAGATTTATTTGAGGATATTTAAATCAGGTAACATGAAGGTCTAACCACACATCAGCAGCAGTGAGTAATACACAGATTAGGTCCCAGGCAACACTTCCACAGAAATCCACACAATTCCAAAGGCTTTCTCAACCACCTTCT
The DNA here is from genome assembly GCF_030463535.1 of Salminus brasiliensis. Taxonomy (NCBI): domain Eukaryota; kingdom Metazoa; phylum Chordata; class Actinopteri; order Characiformes; family Bryconidae; genus Salminus; species Salminus brasiliensis. Next base: position 32,871,190 of record NC_132899.1, on the reverse strand, counting down.
CACGGCTTTACGGAGCTCAGCTCTGCTGAGTGCTCTGCTAATGCTAATTCTCCACTGAACACTCGGTCTAATCCGAGACTAGGCCGAAACTATCCGCTTGGGGAGTCTCTGAGCCTCTTAACATGGAATGCATTCCTCGTGAGTGCTCTTCTCAGATCTCAGATCTTCCTCTGCCGTTGCATGTTTCCTGCAGGAGTTCCCGATGCGGACATTCGCACCGCTGTCCTTAGCCCAGTCGCCCATTTGGGCCGAGTGCCCCACAGAGCCTGAATGAGAGCCTGCTGCAGAGTCGTCGCCTCACGCTCTTCCCGTCACGGCTCTTACAGCGCTGTTTGTGTGTGTGTGTGTGTGTGTGTGTGTGTGTGTGTGTGTGTGTGTGTGTGATGAAGTGCAGCAGATGTTGAATAAAAATCGATGTATTCAAGCAGACTAAGGCACTGTCATTATGATCAGAGGGTTGCTGGTTCGAATCCCAGTTATGCTGCTAGCCACCACGCTCTCTCTCCCCGGTGGGTAGATGGTGCTCTCTCCCCACAATGGGGTTTGGGAGAGTACGTACGGGTGGGGTAATTGGCGGTCCGAACTGAGGAGGAAATAGAACAATCCAGTCGGTTAACAGTAGGCTACAGCTGCCGAGCAACACAGCAGTCTTCTCTTCCTCAGACTTCTCAATGTGTTGTAGAGCTTCTCAAGCGGCCAATCAGATTTCAGAATCAGAACTGTCCACCGGACGACTTGGATCTCATGGATCTCTTGCACTTTTTACAGTTACATAATAAGGAGGTGGGCACGGTTCCAAAAACGAGGACCTTTATGTTTTCAGAGAGACCCGTGTCACGACGGGATCCTTGCAGGGGACATTCCAGAGCCCACCAGCGGGGTCTAATCCGACTCCGCTCCGGCCACGAGGAGAATTAGGTCTCCACTCGGAGCCGATCCAGGCCAGGCTCTCATGGAAATGAGCGGAAATGAGGAGAGCAGGGCAGAGTGAGACAGAGAGAGAGAGAGAGAGAGAGAGAGAGAGAGAGAGAGAGAGAGAGAGAGAGAGATGTACGGCATGTTTACTGCTCATTTCCAGCAGTATTTATGGCTCCAAACTCGGGGCAGTTCATTGAGGGGGGCCGTCGTGGTGGGGGACCAGATAAGGACATCCAGATGGACGCGTGTGTGTCTGCTTATGTAAAGCGTCCTCACGCTGGGCTGCACATGGCAGATGTGAAGGACACTGCGGTGACGAGGACAGGGACAAGGAAAGTCAGCGGAGATTCAGAGCAGCTGCTCAGTCGGTGCCACTGGGCTCAGTCCTCACCGGATGTTCGTCCAAGCGGCCCGTTACTGGTTCCGATTGGCTGTAAGCAGTCTCAGAACTCACAGATAGGCTGGGAGATCCGCCTCTTGTTTTGGTTAAGGACCGCCCACTTTGACAGGAAAGGGCCTGAATTCGACAGCATTCTACAGCAGACACATGTATGTGGGTTCTATACTCACGCTGGTGACTTTGCGGTAGATCTGTGCCGCGTTCTGACATTCAGAGTACGGGTATTCGGACGTCGCCATTTCTAAAATGCACATCCCAAACGCGTACACATCCACCGCCTCGTCGTACTTCTCCTCGTACATCTCTGGAGCCATGAACTCCGGAGTTCCTGTGAAGGTTAATCGCGGCTGTCAGTCATTTCTCAGCACCACACATCCGATTAGCATCACCCTCAGCATTCAGGCTCGCTCACCGATCACACTCTTTGCGAACGATGCTCTCTTTAGCGTGGCCAGTCCGAGGTCACCGATCTTCACGCTGCCCGTGGGTCCGGTGATGAAGATGTTGTCACACTTCAGGTCTCGGTGGATGATGGGAGGCGTGCGCGTGTGCAGGAAGTGAAGACCTTTCAGGATCTGCCGACTCCAGCGCTGGAGGAGCTTCAGCTTCATCTCCTTAAAGCGCTTCAGATACCTGAGAGACAGTGAGAGGTCAGGGAGAGCGTCTACCTGTAATTAACTCTATATAACATTAGAATAAACCCAAATAAACATAAAGTCAGCAGTCAGTGAGAGTGTCTACCTGTAATTAACTCTATATAACATTAGAATAAACCCAAATAAACATAAAGTCAGCAGTCAGTGTGAGTGTCTACCTGTAATTAACTCTATATAACATTAGAATAAACCCAACTAAACATAAAGTCAGTGGTCAGTGAGAGTGTCTACCTGTAATTAACTCTATATAACATTAGAATAAACCCAACTAAACATAAAGTCAGTGGTCAGTGAGAGGGTCTACCTGTAATTAACTCTATATAACATTAGAATAAACCCAAATAAACATAAAGTCAGTGGTCAGTGAGAGGGTCTACCTGTAATTAACTCTATATAACATTAGAATAAACCCAACTAAACATAAAGTCAGTGGTCAGTGAGAGTGTCTACCTGTAATTAACTCTATATAACATTAGAATAAACCCAAATAAACATAAAGTCAGTGGTCAGTGAGAGCGTCTACCTGTAATTAACTCTATATAACATTAGAATAAACCCTAATAAACATAAAGTCAGCGGTCAGTGAGAGTGTCTACCTGTAATTAACTCTATATAACATTAGAATAAACCCAAATAAACATAAAGTCAGTGGTCAGTGAGAGTGTCTACCTGTAATTAACTCTATATAACATTAGAATAAACCCAAATAAACATAAAGTCAGTGGTCAGTGAGAGCGTCTACCTGTAATTAACTCTATATAACATTAGAATAAACCCAAATAAACATAAAGTCAGTGGTCAGTGAGAGTGTCTACCTGTAATTAACTCTATATAACATTAGAATAAACCCAAATAAACATAAAGTCAGTGGTCAGTGAGAGTGTCTACCTGTAATTAACTCTATATAACATTAGAATAAACCCAAAGAATAATGAACCCTAATAAACATAAAGTCAGTGGTGAGTGGTCAGAATAAGCTGTTGGCCAGTAAAGTTATTGAGGTGTTGGTTAGAAGAGCACAGGTTTGAGACTGGAACTAAGGACTAAGGACAGACTGGATAAACTACTCAACAGGTTCTTCGAGAGTTCTTCACTTGTGCCATTGGTTCCATATATAGTCAAAGAACCTTTTGAATACATGCATTGTTCTCTAGCTGGTCCAATAGAAGAAAAACCTCTTGTAGATGGTTAAAGGGTTGGACTACTCACGTTTTGAGGGTGCCAGAGGTCATAAGCTCGGTGACCAGCAGGATGCACTTGTGTCCCTTGACAGTGGACTTCCAGGAGTCGTAGAAGCGGACAATGTTGGGGTGCTGCAGGTTCTTCAGCATCTCCACCTCCTCGCTGAAGCGCTGCCGCTCCACTTTGGTCAGTTTCCGCGTCTGAGGGAAGAAATTCAGAACTAAATGAAGATCTCATTTTTCATTCAGATTATCTGAAGCCCATTCTGTGATTGGTCAGGCAAAAACAAAGGGAACCGCCACTGCTGTGATGCTGGAATTAAAGCCCAGTCCACATACAATACCTGACCCTCTTATGGTTCAGCTTGAGTTCATGGACGGACACCCTGACATACCCCTGTAGAATCTACTGGTACAAGCAGAATTCAGAGGTCCATCAATAACGGTAAGCGGCAAAGCATCCCCAAACCATGATACCGCCACCCCCACGCTTCACAGCTGGAATGAGCTCATGATGGAATGCAGTGTTTGTTTTTTGGCAAAAATAGCTCCTTAACTTTAAAACCAGAAAGTTCTATTTTGGACTCATCTGTCCACAGAACTGTCCTCCGACAAGCTTCTGGCTTGTTTACGTGGTCTTGAGCAAACTTTTGGAGGCTGGTGGCTTCCTCCTTCCCTGCCATCCTGCCATGCAGACTGCTCTTGTTCAGCGTTCGCCTGATGGCGGACTCACAAACATTGACATTGCTCAATCCGAGAGAGGTATGTAGGTCACTGGGTGGGTCGGTGGGTGGGAACAATCGCAACTCGACGTTTTCTCCAAGCGGTTCGGTTTCAACCCCAACTAAGCAGAACGAACCTCTACGTAATCCATCAAAAAGACACAGATGATGACAGAGATGACGAAACCAGGGTGGGAATCAGGGGAATAGGCCGACCTCGTCCATTAAACACGCGAATGACGGCCATGCGGAAAGAAGCAGGATTAAGCAATCTGCGACAACCGCGCTCGACGACTGACACCGCCGCACGTAAACTGCAATTTGTACGAACACACTGTGCAGAGGCCTATCATTGTCGGAGCACCTGTCCGAGCAGAACTGAGGTGAACCTCATAAAAGCCGCCTATGAGGCCTAAATGAAAAGGCATCCTACAACAGCCCGTGACTCAGTGTTTGTCTTGGCTGCCGATCGGCGCTGAAGAGTTGCGTCAGGGAACAATTCAGCAGTCGCGGCCTGGCAGGAGCGCAAAGCCCACTAAAAAGCCCGAAAGGCTGAACTGAGGTTCTTCCGAGATACGAAAACCACAGCAAACACCTCGCCACATCAACAAAGCCTGTGTTGTCCGTCACGCAGGTATGAAAGGCTCGATTTAGCTCGGGGGCCACGGATGGTACGTGGAAACGTGCTCCAGAGAGACCGGCGCAAAGCACCATGAATCCTGCTTTCAGGGAATTCGTGGAAAAAGGTGTTTACGCCCAAACAACCGAGTCTCCAGCGATGGAGACTTCGTGGCGCAAGGTTCTGAGAGAGGGATCGATGAATGCCTGATTGCCTGCCTGCCTGCCTACCAACCCAACCCTGGGGCATACAGGAGGAGTTACGCAGGAGGTCTGCATGGACGTCTGGTTTGCTTTGGAATTGAATACAGGGAGATGTAGGTGGTTGAGATGGTACCTGTCAACCGCTGCAACAGCACCACAGCGCCAAGGTTGTGAGGTGGGACCTCCATGAGCAGCAGTGAAGCTTGGGTGCCCATGACCCGGTCACGGTTCACCTTCCTCAGAGCACTTTTGGTAAGTACTGACCACTGCATACCAGGACCACCCCAAAAGCCCTGCCTGTCCTGACGTTTTGACCCAGTCGTCTTAGAACGTCACAGCTTGGTTCCTGGTGAAGCGTCTCAGATTCTTACTCTTGTCCATTTCCCTGCTTCAGCACCTTCATCACTGTTCACTCGCTGCCTAATATCTCCACCCCTTGACAGGAGCCACTGGAAGCAGACTATCAACGCCAATCATGTCACCTGCCCGTGGTTCTAACGTTCTGCCTGATTCGAGAGCCTCAACCGAGGGTCTGAAGCGGCATGCGCTCTTAAGGAGCCGAGCCGAAGCGTGAGGGAAAGGCTGAATGGGAGCGGGACGGCCTGAGGGAGCTGAGCTGGGTAAATAGGTCAGGTAAATCCCACCAGAGCGACTGGGAGCAGAGGAGCCTCGGGGCCAGGGAGGGAGCAATCACAATATCACACATAAAAGCCTGCGACCTTTACCGCAATAGCCGAGCTAGAGCCGCAAGGTGAGAGGTGCGCGACAACGTGAAACAGCACGTGAAAATATGCACCATGAGCGACAGGTAAAAGAGAGTGTAGGCTACCATGTGTACGTTTGCGAGAGCGAATGTAAAGAGGCTGTCATTAACGTTAAGGAGGAGCAATTACGGCTGACAGTTACAAACGTGTGCCATCAACCCAACAAAAGACCTTCTCGCTGGTTGTTTACTGAGGTGTGTGTGTGTGTGTGTGTGTGTGAGCTGAACAGGTATTGCCTCATGACCTGAATCTAAAGGACTGGTTACTGTTGGCTTCCTAGTCTCGAATAGCCAAACAACGCTAACAAATAGCCATACATATCATTTAAACGGTCAGGCGTCTTTCGCAAAGTCGCAGGTTCAATCCCTGGTGATGCCACAGCCATACGTAATCAGAAGTACCCGAGTGTACAACTAGAACGGTCCTCCCTCTCCCCCATCACTCAGAGAGTGGGCGTCTGTTAGCTTCATGTGTCCCGGAGGAAGACAGTGCTAGCCTTTACCATCCCAGCACTGGTACCACTGTATGATGGGCAGAGGGGGGGGGGGGGGCAGGTTCTAGATATTGGGATGGGATATTTTAGATATTTCTGAATGCAGTCGATCAGCCAAGAGATATGTTGTCTGATATGTTATATATGATTCTTTGCTTTACAAGCGCAGGTGCTAGCCTCAGGTCGCTAACACCAAACAGAAGGAAAGGTCACCCCAGTATGAGGATGTCGTCGATCAGCTAAGAGCAGTTAGCGTGCCTGAATTTTCCTTCGACACTTTCAATAGTTTAGCACTGCAGCTTAGACCCTAACGGTTTACTCAGGTTAAGAGAATAGTGTGTGCATGTACACCATATGGACAAAAATATGTGGACACTTGCTCATTCACTGTTTCTTCTAAAATCAAGTTTATGTTGCTTTTGTTGGATAAGGCTTTCTACTAGATTTTGGAGGAGCACTGCTGCAAGGATTTGATTGCATTCAGGGACTGTCTACCAATAAAGTGGACCATGGTACTGTGTGATCTGCAGCACTCGCATGCATCTCGGAAATGCGGTGTTTACTGTCAAAGCTCAGATCCGCTCCTCCTGACCACAGACGTTCATCAAAGCCAAGTGGACGAAGGTTACCCCTGACCGATGGTCAGTAATTCGGTTAAAAAATCTTCATGTTCTTTCCTTCGCCAACGTTACTCTTCGTTCTGGCGTCACGGTAAACACAGGCGCCCCTAAACGAAGACAGATCAGGGCCTGATGGGTCTGCAGTCGGCAGACACGGCCGCTTCCTCACTGGAAGTTCAGGATAAAAAGGGGGTCCCCCTTTCCTGGAAGAGGAGTTCCTCTGTGGTAAACGCTGGGGGAACGTTCTAGCAATCACTCATCGTTCAGATGAGATAGAATCTGCAGAGAACTGGCTCCGCGAGCTCTGATTCAGCGCAGCTGTAAAGCACTCAGCCCCGTGCCGGACCCCCCGCAGTGGAGGGCTAATCCCACCCATGTGTTGTTGTGTACTTCTGCAGCTCACGTTAGCAGCACACTGTCCTCCACAAGCAAAGAAGACCCATGGCCCAGATTCGCCCTCTAACCCAAATTACATACATGTCCAAAAGTTTGTGGACACCACTTCTAATGAATGTATTCAGCTACAGACACAAATGTGCAAATGCACACACACACACACACACAGTTTGTGTAGTCGCTGTAGTGAAGAACTGCCAATAGAATAGGACTCCCTGGAGCAGATAATCATGAACTTCTCAACCTATATTTGAGAAGCTGGAGATGGACGTGGTGGGGTGGTGATCATCATCATCATCATCATCATCATCATCCAACATCCTGACCTCACTAGCGCTCTTGTCGCCGAATGCAGTCAAATCCTCACAGCAATGCTCCTCCACAGTCTAGTAGAAGCTTTCTCAGTCATGGCCTCGATCTTCCCTCGTCCAGCAGCTGCTGATTATCAACCCTTTAAAAGAAGAGGGTTCTGGAAAGGTTCTTCACTGGAGGCAAAGGCTTACCTACACGGCTCTTCGTCTAGTTACAGGGTTTAGATCCCTTTATTAGTGGCTTTAGTTCTGCGTAGATCCACTGCCTTTACTAAAGAACCCTCAAAGAACCCTCAGACCTACAGCCAAAGTTAAAGCTAAAGCAAGTTTGCGGTTTATTGTATTTAGCGGAGCTGCGGAAGCCCAGCAGCGTCACGGCTGAGGCCCAGTCGAGCAGCGTGGACCGACAGTAAGCCCAAACTGCCGTGATTACTGCCTGCTGGGGTTTCCTGTCCAGGGATGTGGTAATTACAGCAGTACAGAGCTCATGAGAACCTCTCAGCCTTTATTTACCCAATCTCTCCGTTAAATCTGGACATGCAGACCAATTCCGACCCGCTAGCAAAGACTAGGCCAATCACGCCATGCCACCAGTGCTGGGAGGATGAAGGCTAGCATGGTCTTCCTCCAAGACACGCGAAGAAGCCCCACCAGTCTTCCCAAACTGCCGTCAACACAACACCACTGGAGCTCAACAGGCTAACTGCTAATTCTGTGGCATTAGCAAGCAGATGCTTAGCTGATAGCATCGACCATGCTGAGCGAATGGGGGGGGGGGGGGGGGGGGGGTGTCCTATCCACCCAGAGAGAGCTTTGTGGCATGGCTGGGGATTGGGGACCACTCTAAAACCCTACAAATGCCCTATTTTCACCAATTTTATCAAGCGTAACTATAGTAACTGTTGCTATATGGTCACTTGCTACATGGGTGGTTGCTGTGGTATCCCAGGTGGTAGCTAGATTGCTGCTCTGGTATTCCTGGTAGTTGCTAAGATGTGCCAGGTGATTGCTACGATGTTGCCAAGTAGCTGCTATGGTGTTGTTAAGGTGTTCCTAGGTGGTTGCTATGGTGTCATGAGACCAAAATGGATTGGGGAAACCTGTAAAAGCCTGAAAATTAGGGCGTGTTTTATGCAAATGACATGCATATGAAGCTGAACAGAGGTGTGTTCACGAATCAGGCGTGAATAACGCAGCGGTGTGGGCAGGAGCTTTGTTTCCACACACACATATCAGTTACACTCGCACCACTGGAGACCATGTTCCTCAGTGTGGCCTCATGCTTTAGGAAAGTGGGCCCCTAACGGCCCGATGGGGGGAACCAGGGGGGGTAAGTGAATAGGAAGAGTCAGGCTGGAAATACTCTGGCTGCGTCTCAAATAGAAGGGTATTACATAAGCAGAGCTCCTAGTGAAGCGGCTCGGCCTGTCGAAGGCTTCGTTATGAGGAATGGAGAAACGAGAGAGCGAGAGAGGGAGAGAGAGAGAGAGACACACACACACACACACACATACACACACACACACACACACTGTACAGTATGTGTACATGAAGAGAATGCAGGATCAGAGCCAGAAGTAGCAGAAGCAAAACGCTCAGAGGTTCGGGAGGGGGAGTGGAATCACAAGGTGTTTCTAATAAAGTGGCCAGTGAGTGGAAGCACAAGATGTTTCTAATAAAGTGGCCAGTGAGTGGAAGCACAAGGTAGGGGTTTCTAATAAAGTGGCCAGTTAGTGGAAGCACAAGGTAGGGGTTTCTAATAAAGTGGCCAGTTAGTGGAAGCACAACTTGGGTGTTTCTAATAAAGTGGCCAGAGAGTGGAAGCACAACTTGGGTGTTTCTAATAAAGTGGCCAGTGAGTGGAAGCACAAGATGTTTCTAATAAAGTGGCCAGTGAGTGGAAGCACAAGGTAGGGGTTTCTAATAAAGTGGCCAGTTAGTGGAAGCACAAGGTAGGGGTTTCTAATAAAGTGGCCAGTTAGTGGAAGCACAACTTGGGTGTTTCTAATAAAGTGGCCAGTTAGTGGAAGCACAACTTGGGTGTTTCTAATAAAGTGGCCAGTGAGTGGAAGCACAAGGTAGGGGTTTCTAATAAAGTGGCCAGTGAGTGGAAGCACAAGGTAGGCGTTTCTAATAAAGTGGCCAGTGAGTGGAAGCACAAGGTAGGGGTTTCTAATAAAGTGGCCAGTGTGTGGAAGCACAAGGTAGGCGTTTCTAATAAAGTGGCCAGTGAGTGGAAGCACAACTTGGGTGTTTCTAATAAAGTGGCCAGTGAGTGGAAGCTTAAGGCAGGTGTTCACATCGCCATGGAAACGCTTGTTGCTGATACGGATCAACACAACCGCAGCAGAGTTAAAGGGTTAGGCACTTTCTCGTGTTGTTTGAACGGCGAAGCCTGACAATCGAATCCTGCTGATCTTCCGGAAATCCCTAAAGCGCAGGGCCGCCGCCGGGCCCGGGCTGAACCAGTAGCGCTGCATTTCAGGGGCAGATCGAGACTTGAGTGATGTATGGGCGTGCTGAGCGTCCCTGAGGCGTTTTGATGTGGTAGCAGTGCATCCACACCCCTCCTGCTCGCCCCCCTCCCCCCCTCCCCTCCACCCTAACGTCTGGAGAACCGCATGACTTCAGAAACATCAATCAAAAGATCACACCAGCTGTGAGCTGATCTCCACAGAGGATAGCGTCTGAGAGCATGAGCAGCGTAGCGCTTTTTTAATGGGAACTTTGTGCATTACATATGTCCAAATGTTTGTGGACACCCCTTCTAATCAATGCACTCCGCTGCTTTGAGTTGCACCCACTGCTGAGACAGGCGTGCAAATACACACATACGGCTTCACTAGTCCCTGCAGAGGAGCACTGCCAATAGAATAGGACTGAGGAGCTGTGGAGCAGTGGAAGAACCAAGTTATCTGGAATGATGGTGGTGGAGGAGCTCCATCCTGTACTTCTGGATGGGATGAGTTGGGAAGTTGGGGATGATGAGGTGGGGTGGTGATCATCCAACATCCTTACCTCACTGTAATGCTCTTGTTGACGAATGCAATCAAATCCTCACAGTAATGCGACTCTAAAATCTAGTAGAAAGCCCTCTTCTCTGGACAGTAGAGACAGGTACTCCAACAAAAGTCCCTTGATTTCAGAAGAAACAGTGAATGAGCAGGTGTCCCAATACTTTTGTCCAAATAGTGTAGCTACTTTGCAGTGCTCTGGTCTGTTTGGAAAAAGTGACTCAGTTAATGATTTGTGCTCTCACTTCTGGCTTAAAAATGCTCAAGTGTGACACACACACACACACACACACACACACACACACACACACACACACACACACAGCTTTCCACTGCACACACCCCTCCTCGGTGGAGGTGTTGCGTTTCCGCAGCACAATTCACACTTTCTGTAAAATGAAAAAACACACATGGCTCCTTCTGTAAACCCTGAATAGCTCTCAATCTTCTCTTCTAGAGTGCCAGTCACTCACACACACACACACACACACACACACACACACACAAGCACCTTTCACACACACTTTTACAGCAATCAAACAGGAAGTAGCTCAATGTGACGACAAGCCGGAGTTCAAGTCCAATAAAGTGGCCAGTGATGAAGCACAATGTTGGGGTTTCTAATAAAGTGGCCACACAGTCTGGAAGCACAAGCATAAGGCAGAGGTGTTAGGGGGTACAGGATAAAGTCAGAAGTGTCTCCATGGTTACTATCAATAACAAAATAGGCCCAAAATAGATGCCCCCCCCCTCCCCCCGCGCTGCCCTGCTGGGGGACATTCTCCCCTCACTCCAGCACTGATAATGCTACTGAAAGGGAGACCACTCACTGGCCACTTTATTAGAAACCCCTACCTTGTGTTTCTTCACTGGCCACTTTATTAGAAACCCCTACCTTGTGTTTCTTCACTGGCCACTTTATTAGAAACACCTACCTTGTGTTTCTTCACTGGCCACTTTATTAGAAACACCTGCCTTGTGTTTCTTCACTGGCCACTTTATTAGAAACACCTGCCTTGTGTTTCTTCACTGGCCACTTTATTAGAAACACCTACCTTGTGTTTCTTCACTGGCCACTTTATTAGAAACACCTACCTTGTGTTTCTTCACTGGCCACTTTATTAGAAACCCCTACCTTGTGTTTCTTCACTGGCCACTTTATTAGAAACACCTGCCTTGTGTTTCTTCACTGGCCACTTTATTAGAAACACCTGCCTTGTGTTTCTTCACTGGCCACTTTATTATAAACACCTACCTTGTGTTTCTTCACTGGCCACTTTATTAGAAACACCTGCCTTGTGTTTCTTCACTGGCCACTTTATTAGAAACACCTGCCTTGTGTTTCTTCACTGGCCACTTTATTAGAAACACCTGCCTTGTGTTTCTTCACTGGCCACTTTATTAGAAACCCCTACCTTGTGTTTCTTCACTGGCCACTTTATTAGAAACACCTACCTTGTGTTTCTTCACTGGTCACTTTATTAGAAACACCTACCTTGTGTTTCTTCACTGGCCACTTTATTAGAAACACCTGCCTTGTGTTTCTTCACTGGCCACTTTATTAGAAACACCTGCCTTGTGTTTCTTCACTGGTCACTTTATTAGAAACCCCTACCTTGTGTTTCTTCACTGGCCACTTTATTAGAAACACCTACCTTGTGTTTCTTCACTGGCCACTTTATTAGAAACCCTGACTCTAGGCTTCCAGCTTTGTGTTTTCTACAGCTCTTGTGAACCTCTTGGTTCGGTCCAGACCTTCAACACAACGTAAACACAGCTAATGACCCTCTCACTCCTCTGGACGTCACACACGTTGGTCAGCAGCTGTAAATGTTTTGGAAACGTTTAATTAAGTATCGCTGCATTTGATGTTCGTACAGCGATGGCAGATATGTTTCCAAGACGTGCTGAAGAGGAGTGTGTGTGTGTGTGTGTGTGCTCTGCATTGTTTGTCCTTGGTGTGGCAGGACAAAGCCGAACCATCCTGCAATGACTGGAATGTGTGGAGTAGGGAACACTGACGTTATTTAGGGCACATGTGGGGATCGTTACTCACCAAACGTCGGCCGCTAATTACACAAAGACAATAACGCAAATGTGACATTACAGCGTGTCACAGATTCCAGCGCTGTGGCTGGCAGACGCTCCACAAGGCCAGGGCCACGAGAGATAGCATATCTACTTCAGCTCTCTCTACCACTCAAACAAAGGGGCGGTCAGCGATACGGCCAGCGCACCAAGGCCTCCTCTACACGCATGATCAGAACATACAGCACCAGGAGGCTGTGAGCTCCATCCACAGTGATGCCCCAGCCATACGTAATCAGGAGCTCCGGAGAGCATAACCGTCCTCTCGCTCCTTCTCTGGGTGGTTAGGACGGTCCTCCCTCTCCCCATCACTCAGCGTGAGCCATTCTAGCCAGCGTGGGTGGTGGAGCTTCAGTCCCAGCACTGGTGCTCTCAGGTATGAGGCCTAGATAGCCGGCTTCTGCCCTCCAGACTTGGACGGGTAATCAATAACTGCATAATTGGATTGGATAATTGGACTGCATCTCTATAAAACCAATAATCTGATGATTTGTGCTTTATAATGGATACAAACTCCAGCCGAGCTGAAGCGTAAACACGCCAGCGCGGAAGAAAAAAGCCTCCAGAACAAACATCAATACAGCCATTCATGTTCAGTTTACAGTGTGGAAAAACTAGCGCTTTATCCCCGCTGCCACATTTGGCGGCGTTCCATTCCGATTTATTGATATTTACAGGCGGAACGTGTTCAGGAACCAGAATGACTCAATCGGGCTCCGGAGCCAGAGCAGCGGAGAGCGGCCGGCCGGAGAAGCACAATGGGCCGACAGTTAGGAGCTGGCAGGGTTTAATCCGACTCCAGCAGTTTGGAGACAGAATAGGGACGCCCTTTGTTCCAGGAAGAACATTCGAACGCCGCTCTCGCTCTCCTCGGACCTCCAGAGGTTCGGCCCGTGCCCGGATTGGACCCTGATTGAGAACTCCATTAGGACACTTTCTCCATTCCTTCACTGCTCTTCCACAGAGGCCTCCAAACAGTGACAGATGGAGGGATGGTAAGCGGTAAGCGGCAACAACACAACAGGGACGTTCATGTTGCGTCCGAACAGCAAAGACAACATCTGGATTCTGGTCACTTGAACCAAGGCTAGGTGTTCCTCATGGCCAGTGGCTTCCAGTTTACAAAAATTCTTGGGTTTGCTGCTGCAGCAGCAACCTTCTTCAAACCCCACCGAAGATTTCCCATTGGGTTCAAGTCAGGCGAGCATGACGGCCACTCCAGAACCTTCCAGGACGTCTTCTGAAACTAAGCCTTGAGGTATGCTTGGGATCACTGTCCTGTTGCAAGGCCCAATGACGACACCCAAGCTTCAGCTTCGTCACAGAAGGCACAGCGGTTTCTCCTAGGATTCCCTGATATTTGAAACAAAACCGGGCCTATGGATCATCGGTATATACGCCTGGAGGAGAAGGATTATGCATATGCTGAAAAGAACGCACTGCCTACAGTGAAGCATGGAGAAATGGATTCAATCAGGAATCAGCGAATCCTAAGAGACATCATCAGGCCCTCTGTGAGGAAGCTGAAGCTTGGGTGTCATCATTGGGCCTTGCAACAGGACAATGATCCCAAGCATACCTCAAGTCCACCAAGGCTTGGTTTTCTTAGAAGTTCTGTTAGGTTCTGGAGTGGTCGTCACAGTCGTCTGACTGAACCCCATTAATAATCTTCGGTGGGGGTTGAAGAAGAGTCATTGCTGCAGCAAACCGAAGAACGGGTCAGAACTGCAGAAGGTTCTCCACTAAGTCCTGAAGACGCTTGTGATGAAGGGGTTGAATAACGCTCACGCTGCAGTCCTCATTAAAAGTGGTATTGTGAGGTGACTGTGGAGAAAGCACTCAATCTACTGGCTGTGTTGAGATATTTAAATTGCTCTTGTTTGATTGGTTGATTGTACACACTGGCATATGTATATGTATATATATATAGGCAAGGGAGGACCCAACACGATGGGTTGGGTTCAGAGTTATGTTGCACAAGTGCTACACAATTACGCAACCCCTCAGCCACCCCACCCCTTCCACAGAAATGTATACGCTCAGGCAGAGCTGATAAGACAGCAGAGACCACTTTCTAGGCCCCCTTGGGCCGGGTGTCCAGGGAGGGGTAGAGCTGATGTTAGCAGAAGAAACTGATCTACTGAAAAACGCTAAAACTGAGTGGGCTACAGGCTCGTGTACCTTACCTGCGGGCTAGGTAAGTGGGCTAGGTGTATACTACTGTGTAGGTGGGACAAGCTAACAAGTCACAAGGCTGGCCAGCCAATCAGATTGCAGTTCATTGACGTGGCCGCACGTCTAAAAAGCGATGAAGCGAGATGGGAAAATAGCTGGAAACTTTCTGTTCATGAAACCAGGCAAACGTCAGAAGTGGAGCTCAGGGAAACGAACGGAACACAACAAGGGCCGTTAATTGTTCTTACATCCACCAATAATAATAATTATGGAAGCTGAATGGATCCAACGAGCGCGAACAGGTCCAAAAAACAAACAGCGTACAGTACAGAGTGTGCACGAGCCGCCATGACGAATGCTTTCCACATGTGGGTTAAAACCATTGTGTAATTATCCTAATTAAAGGGGGTGGGGAGGGCCCGCAAGTGATTGGGCAACATCAGCTTGGCACTGCTGGATTCATTCGGGCGCACTGTGCGTCTGGGACTCGGCCCACGTCGCTGTTCGGGGTCGCAGAGGCCGAGGCCGAGGCCTGCTGTTCAGAGGGTCGGTACGCCCGTCATCCTCGAACCACAGCAGGGGAAACCCGTCCCACTCACAGCACACACAGGCACCGCACTGTCTTGCTATGCACTGCATGGGAAACCGTATCGTCCCGCCACCCCAGGCAATTAAACACCCTCGTAACTCGTAATTAGCAACGCCGCGTGACCGCAGAATGCTAGTGCCGAGAGCATATAGCTTTAAAGGGGGAGTCTGGCGAATAATCCTATGAGCGTGATTGATCGGTGATTCTAGAGGCAGCTGATCAGCTAAGATGTGCTTGGTATCTGACATGTGCTTCTTTAGCTCCCAGCAGGAGATGCTAGGCTAATGATGCTAACAAAACACAGGACAAATCGGACATTTGCTTCCAAAAGCTACGTAAACAAGTTTTTCATAAACGTCCAGCGTTCAGCTCTGAAGTTTACGTTTGTGTTCATAGACTAAAGGAAGTCCCACCGTCCTCTAAACCACGCCCATTTACCAGACTAATGAACATCTGGAGGATCTGCAGGGTTTCTTAGCACTGTTAGCTTAGCACCTCCCATCAGTCACCAAACAGGTTCTTGGCTAATCAACTACATCTGCAGTTTACTGATCCATTATTTCCTGAACTGTTCCTTTAAATAAATGACCATACACTATATGGACAAAAGTATTGGGACGCCTGCTCATTGTCTCTTCTGAAATCAAGGGTATTATAAAGAGTTGATCCTGCTTTGGTTGGAGTAACTGTCTCTACTGTCCAGAGAAGAGAAGGCTTTCTACTACATTTGTGGACTAGATAGTGGAGAATTGCTGTGAGGATTTGATTGCATTCAGCGACAAGAGCGTTAGCGAGGTCAGGATGTTGAAAAGATGATCCCCACCCCACCTCAAAACCATCCATCATTCCAGAGAACACAGCTCCTCCACTGCTTTATACCCCACCTCAAGCAGCATGGTGCCGATAGATTAATGCTGATCTGCTCCTGGAGAGCATTCGCACATCTGTGTCAGCAATGGAAGCAACTGCTCGTTAGAAGGGGTGTCCACAAACATTTGGACGCGGCGTGTATTGTTCAGGTTCCTCGTCAGCAGGGTCAAAATGCTGAGGCCACAAGCTGACGAACACTCAAGCGCCCTGCCGATTCTGACTCAGCCCAAACGCAGAGCAGTTGCTGGGTAACTTCCTGTTCCTAGAGGCGCCACAGCTGATAGGCTTTCACCTGGGACTCTCAACAGTGTGCCAACACATCACACACAAGCAAACAAACAAGATCTATATTCAACACACACACACACACACACACACACACACACACACACACACACACTCACACACCAAACCTTCTGAACACCTGCATGAGGACAGCACACCACGCTGAGTTAGCCCATCTGTACTGTTCCACCTTTTAATGAAGAAAAACAAATATTTAATCTTTAGCCTTACTTTACCTTCTCAACCCCACAAGAGGCCCGATCACTCAAGACGGGTTCTATTTAGAACGTAAAAAGGGTTCTTCGACTCATAGCTCGAGTGAAACCGCTTTATTTTTTAAAGATCCGTCTACAGCAGGGTTTCCACCACTGTGAAGATCCTTTAACCCTGCAAAGAGTCAATTAAGCATCCAAGCGATTCAGAAAATTCTGCTAAACTCTAAACTTTAGTAAAGACAACTGTTCTGCGTAGAACCTTGACAGCTCAAAGAACCACGGATGCTTAAACGGACGCTAACACCTGCCTGATTGCACTGTGTTTGCTCTGATGGGTTTTTACAGAACCTTTTAAAAGGGACATATATACACACACACACACACACACACACACACACATATATATATATATATATAGAGAGAGAGAGAGAGAGCATTATACAGGGTTCTATTGTTAGGTTCTGTTCTATTGAGTTAAAGAACCTTTTTCTCAGTGCTAGATCAGAGTGTTTTCTTTTACAGTGAGGTAACTGTGGTGTGCGTATTGCTGCTTCCATAGCGGGTTTGCTCAAATCCCAGGACGTTCCTGACCAGGAGTCATGTGCCGGCATCACGCACAGGGTCTACCGAGCCAGCAGAAGAACATCACCTAGATATCATCATTACTAGATATAAATAAACAAAACAGCAACGACGACCATGTCTGGTATAATTACGCAATGATGATGCCGTTGTAAATGAAGTGTACTAAATTTGTAAAAATGTTTCTTAGAATTTATTTTTATTTATCTAATTATATAAATGCCATATTTCTACATCACATCAAATCTAATCTATATACTATATACACACAATATTGCACAGTTTAAAATGTCCAGTTTTATTATATAATCTGTGAAATATTCAGTTTTCACTACTGTTTTAATAATATTTATTTTTGCTTTAGTTATACTATTAATACTACTAATATAATCCTGTTATTATTTCTGTTCACTGATTTAAATATGTATATATGTATATTTAATATATATATATATATACACATATATGAGACATAAAGCTGTGTTTAGAGAACACAGATAAACAGAAGCGTGCTGCCGCTGACTGTAAGTTGACTGGGGTGAAATGTCATTACTGTTCAGTGTTATTAAATGTTAATAATTAATGAGTAAGCTGGAGTCCAGTCCAGGTGGTGTTTGTGGTCTCTGGCTTCGAGGGCTTTTCAGAAGGCAGGTGATGAGCCTTACCTGGAACCGATCCGAGTCTGAGTGCAGCCCACTGTGTGAAAAAAGCCCTTCACACTACCCACACACTGATTGGACGAAGAGATATTGAAGGCCTAACACACACACACGCCGCCCGCCTCGCTGAGAGCTGATGTTAAATCCTTTTACTGTTTTTTAAAGCTCTTAATGACTTTACAGCTTCACACACACACACACACACACACACACACACACACCTCCACTGCAGAACACACTACGCCCTGAACTCGCTTTAACACAACAGTCCTGAAAACAGCTCCACAGACCTCCATCAGCCTCGACTGCACCCTACACAGCTCCACATCTCTACACATTCAGCAGCTCTGACCTGACCCCACCCACTGATCTGACCGCACCACTGTCCTCACTACCACACACTGATTATTTTTATATTTTTTAAGTATATTAATAAGTATAAGTTTCTGTATTCACTTTAGTGCCTTTATTTTAATCTATTTTCCTTCATTTTTATTGCATTTACCTTATTTTTATTAGATTATTACGTATAGATTTTATTACTTTTTGAAATGTAAATGTTCTTTATTTTATACATTTATGTATATACTTTAAATTACAACTTATAATAATATAAATAATTCAGCTTTACCACTTTTGAATTTTCATTCTACTTATCTTTAAAAATATATATATATATATAATATATATAAATATTATTGCATTAATCTTTTTTATTCTTAATATTTATTTATTTATTATAAATGCGAATACGTATTTATTCCATATTTGTTCACCTAACTTCAGCTTTAAAATGACTTTTTGAGCTATTAATTTTATTTTTTTTGTGTTAATGGTTATATGGTATATATATTATTTTATTACAATATTTATTACAAAATTATTTTTTACATATTTTTGTTTTCATTTTAGCATAATTTTTGAGTCTTAGGTTAACATATTTAACCAGTTTAATACCAATTTAGCATTTATTTAATTAAAAAAATGTATATTAGTTTAGTTATATTTATTTATTCTAATGTATTTAATTATTATTGTCATCATTGTTGCTGTTGCTGTTGTGTTTGGTTAGACTAGGCAGAAACCAGGTGAAAAACAGAGCCATTTTGAAGTTTTTAACCCAAGCTCAGTGAATAACAGGTGGACGGTCCCCTGCGAGGGTTACCCTGGAATACAGTGATTTCTCTGCTGATCTGAGGACTTAGTGGTCCAGAGAGGTCGTCCATCTGACCTCTGCCTTTACTGCGGCTGCTTCACGTAAACATTAGAAGAGACATTGAGAGCCGTCGACATCTGTAGGTCGCATCTGCAGGAGTGTGTGTGCGTGCGAGCGAGCGAGCGAGTGTGCCGGCTCAGGAGAGATAAGGCCGGTCTATTGGCTCCTCACATTCGCCGCGCTGCCGCAGTGATGTCATCATGAGCAGGCCGAAGCCTCGGCAGCCGTGGCTCTCAATCCCATTAGGGCTGATTAAGACCTGCAGAGGCGCTCAGAGAGCCGATGACTTAACCCTTTAACCTGAGGGAGGAGGCGTAACCATGGAGGACAGATGCTCACCATCCGGTCAGCGACGAGGAGTTCTGCTGCTAACAGGAAGTCAGAAGTCAGGGTGCTGCGTGTCTGAGGCCGCTGGCTGAGACTGAATGCTCAGGCGGGACTGAGGTGGTTCCTGCAGGCCGCAGCGCTGCAGGATCTGTGATATTAAGCCCTGTGTTAGCAGCACAATGGCAACCGTCTCACCTAGAGACCACACTGAGCCACCGGACGTAGAAGAGACCAGTCACCCAACAGCAGAGTAGAGTGGAGGTGATGACAGCAGCCACAGGTAGCGCAGCGTAGCGTTAAAGGGGAAGTCCGACCTAAGGGAACAATGTACCCTTCACTGCATCTGCTGCCCTCCTCCTACAGCACGGCCTCCAGAGCGCTTTCCAGCTTCACGACCATCAAAAACAACCAATAATAACCAACAGCTTTAGTCTGTAAATATAACCACACCTACAGTCCCTTTATTTGAAATAATTATGCTAATTATGTTTAGTAACTGCTTATGGAAACGTGAGCTTTTGTATAAGCCATGTTCTGTTGAGTGTTGAGAGAATATCGAGTCTGTAAAGCCATGTAAAATAAAAAATATATTAAAACATATATTTTTAAGAAATATTTAAAAATATTTTTCATGCTTTTAATTTAAAATTTTATTTAAAAAATATTTTTTTAATTGTTCAGACGGGCTAAAGTGCATTTCAAGAAGTAAAATCAGCCTTGCACGGCAATAAATAAATAAAAACAATAACTAAATAAAATAAATCGAAGCTACTAATATGATAAAGAAATAAAATCCAACAGAATAAAGCAAAAAAAAAAAACCCAATAAAACAATAAAATCAAAACATAACTAAACAAAGTTAGTATAAATAAAAATGAAGATAAAAAATGATCTACAATGACGTAGCTATTATTAATTAAATAGGGTTTTCATATTAGTAGCACTAAAGTGCTCCCGGGTTTTGGTTTAATTAATTAAATAAATTAATTAAATATATATATTTTTTTCTTTTCTTTTTTTTTCTTCAAAACAAACAAAGGCCATTTGTCCCACCACTTCCTTCATTCACTAATTTACTTTTGCCTAATTTGCTGAGTCTGAAGCTGCTTAAACAGGCGATCGTCCAGCAGCGGTGACTGACAGCCTTCCCACAATCTGCCAGCTAATAGCCTTTACAATACACACCGAGAGAGAGAGAGAGAGAGAGAGAGAGAGAGAGAGAGAGAGAGAGAGGTAGAGAGGTAGAGAGGTAGAGAGGTAGAGATAGAGAGAGAGGTAGAGATAGAGAGAGAGAGAGAGAGAGAGAGAGAGAGAGAGAGAGAGAGAGAGAGAGAGGTAGAGAGGTAGAGATAGAGAGAGAGGTAGAGATAGAGAGAGAGGTAGAGATAGAGAGGTAGAGATAGAGAGAGAGAGAGAGAGAGGTAGAGAGGTAGAGATAGAGAGAGAGGTAGAGATAGAGAGAGAGGTAGAGAGAGAGAGGTAGAGATAGAGAGAGAGAGAGAGAGAGAGGTAGAGATAGAGAGAGAGAGGTAGAGATAGAGAGAGAGAGAGAGGTAGAGATAGAGAGAGAGAGGTAGAGATAGAGAGAGAGAGAGAGAGAGAGAGGTAGAGAGGTAGAGATAGAGAGAGAGGTAGAGATAGAGAGAGAGAGAGAGAGAGAGAGGTAGAGAGGTAGAGATAGAGAGAGAGGTAGAGAGAGAGAGAGAGAGAGGTAGAGAGGTAGAGAGAGAGAGAGAGAGGTAGAGAGGTAGAGAGAGGTAGAGAGAGGTAGAGAGAGAGAGGTAGAGAGAGAGAGAGGTAGAGAGAGGTAGAGGTAGAGAGAGAGAGAGAGAGAGAGAGTAGAGAGAGAGAGAGAGAGAGACAGAGAGGGAGAGAGGTAGAGAGGTAGAGAGAGGTAGAGGTAGAGAGAGAGAGAGAGAGAGAGAGGTAGAGAGGTAGAGAGAGGTAGAGGTAGAGAGAGAGAGAGAGAGAGAGGTAGAGGTAGAGAGAGAGGTAGAGAGAGAGAGAGGTAGAGAGAGGTAGAGGTAGAGAGAGAGAGAGATAGAGAGAGAGGTAGAGAGGTAGAGAGGTAGAGATAGAGAGAGAGGTAGAGATAGAGAGAGAGAGAGAGAGAGAGAGAGAGAGAGAGAGAGAGAGAGAGAGAGAGAGGTAGAGAGGTAGAGATAGAGAGAGAGGTAGAGATAGAGAGAGAGGTAGAGATAGAGAGGTAGAGATAGAGAGAGAGAGAGAGAGAGGTAGAGAGGTAGAGATAGAGAGAGAGGTAGAGATAGAGAGAGAGGTAGAGAGAGAGAGGTAGAGATAGAGAGAGAGAGAGAGAGAGAGGTAGAGATAGAGAGAGAGAGGTAGAGATAGAGAGAGAGAGAGAGGTAGAGATAGAGAGAGAGAGGTAGAGATAGAGAGAGAGAGAGAGAGAGAGAGGTAGAGAGGTAGAGATAGAGAGAGAGGTAGAGATAGAGAGAGAGAGAGAGAGAGAGAGGTAGAGAGGTAGAGATAGAGAGAGAGGTAGAGAGAGAGAGAGAGAGAGGTAGAGAGGTAGAGAGAGAGAGAGAGAGGTAGAGAGGTAGAGAGAGGTAGAGAGAGGTAGAGAGAGAGAGGTAGAGAGAGAGAGAGGTAGAGAGAGGTAGAGGTAGAGAGAGAGAGAGAGAGAGAGGTAGAGAGAGAGAGAGAGAGAGACAGAGAGGGAGAGAGGTAGAGAGGTAGAGAGAGGTAGAGGTAGAGAGAGAGAGAGAGAGAGAGAGGTAGAGAGGTAGAGAGAGGTAGAGGTAGAGAGAGAGAGAGAGAGAGAGGTAGAGGTAGAGAGAGAGGTAGAGAGAGAGAGAGGTAGAGAGAGGTAGAGGTAGAGAGAGAGAGAGATAGAGAGAGAGAGAGAGAGAGAGAGAGGTAGAGAGAGAGGTAGAGAGAGAGAGAGAGAGAGAGAGAAGAGAGAGAGAGAGAGAGAGAGAGAGAGGTAGAGAGAGAGAGAGAGAGAGAGAGAGCTTTATTAAACAAGCTTAACCCCAGTGGTTGCTCTACTCTACAGAACGAGTTTAAGGTGATGCCGGGTGAAGAGTTAGCTCTGTAAACACAAACACAGCGGCTAACTGCGTTCATGTTTCCAGGGCTAATTCTGACCTCTCTGGAGTCCCAGATAACAGAGCTGCTCTCTCTTGGGGTGGGTAGAACGGCCCTCCCTCTCCCCCACCCCATCACTCAGCGCACACAGCGATGCTAGGCGGCTGTTAGCTGGTGTGACAGAATTAGCAGTTAGCGTCTCCTCCGAGTGTGCTGAGCTCCAGTGGTGGTGGTGGTGTGTGTGTGTGTGTGTGTGTGTGTGTGTGTGTGTGTGTGTGTGTGTGTGTGTGTGTGTGGAGCGGCGGTATGAAATGATGTGGTCTTTTAAACAGTTGGACAGCCGGCTGGACAATGCTAGCACACCTGGCCCTGCTCTACCTTCAGATGCTGCTTCTGGAGATCTCAGCTTGTCCAGAAATGCACGTGTAAAGCATGTCCTTTAGTGGTGGCTCAAAGCCCAGGAGCTTTAAGTGATGATCTGGGCTGGGCCTCTTCACACCAATAACCCTTATAAGTGTTTCGCTGAGTGTAAGATGCTGAAGATGCTACGTAGGCCTGCCTACGTAAACAGAATTGGCAGCTAAGTATTAACGGCTGAACGGACCCGAGCAGATCACCGCCGTCTAATTTCCTCCAGGAGAAGCGAAGCGCAGATCCATCAGACCCCATCTCGAGCACATGGAGGCGAACGGTACACCATTACACCCAGCTCGTCCAGCCCGGCTGAGAAACCTAAGAAGAGGTCCTGTCTGCAACCCACACCTCGCCACGCTGTCCAGCCCTTTATTATTCATATCCCTCAGCACAGTCGGGGAGTGAGCAGACACGTGGCACAGCAGCTTCTCGAACCCGGGTTCACAGCACTGCTGACTGCCGACAGTGGGTGAAAGGGCTTACATGCGACACATGCTTATGAATGAGTTACTGCACTTGGCCTTTACTTTACTCTGACCAATCACAGAAGGTCCGCAGACAGGACAATTCCCCAAAAATGTAAACTGAATGTGAAAATGTGAATCTCTCGGTTCTAGATAACATCCCCCCCCCCCAGTCAGAGCTGTGGTTCTACAGTGGAGGTGAAGGGAAGCAGACGTCTGAAGCTCTAATAATAAAAGCTCCTCACAGAAAGTTCTTCACCTAATGGTGATGAAGACGCTGCCTGATGCCTGAGACACTGTTCTACCAGAGTTCTGAGAAGAGCTCGGCTCTAGAACCTGCTTTTAGAACCAGATCATTAAAATGGTGGAGGGATACATGCTGCAGGGTGAAAAAGTAGTCCCTAAAGAAACTGCATTAGCTGCTTTCCTCACAGGCTGAGACATGAGCAGCACTGTTAAAGGGACGGTTCACACAGCGATCGCCCAAAGTTCAGGTTTCAGGGGAATTGCTGCTACTGTTCTAGCTCTAGCTCCATACTTCAGTTCTAGTCCAGGTTCTAGGTAACAGTCAGCCCTCATATAAGCAAGTCTGTTAGAGATTACTGAAGACCTCCGCGCACATTGTATAGAACCCAAAAGGGGACAGTGGGACACTGTGGTACTCCTTGAAATCATTTTTTCAAAGGTTCTTTAAAGAGCCGTGAGCAGCTGGTCATCAATCACGATGAGAACCATTTATCCATGCAATAAAAAGTGGTTCTTTAGGCGTTCTTCACACTAAATATGAACCATTTTGGGGGTGTATGAACACCCTTTTACCTGGTCAATGGTTCCTTTCAATAATAAGAACAAAGGCCGTTCTTTAAGGGTTCTTGAGCAAAGGCACTAAAGACTAAAGCTGTTCAAACGGTTCTTTTCTACAGTGGAACCCCTTTTGGTGCTATACAGAACCATCTATGAGGGTGCATGAACACTCTGTTACCTGATCAATGGTTCCTTTCTATAATAAGAACTTCTTGTGGAAGGTTCTAGTATAAAGAACCTTCAAATGACTCCTGTCAGTCCATATCTTTCAGTACACACTTTAAAAAAAGAAACCTTCTTCAAAAGGTTCTTTATTCAAGACGATGGTTCTACACACAACCATATCGTATACGATGGAGAAACTCTTGGATGTGGTTCTTGGAGGAGAACCTTTTTTAATGAACTTATACAAAACAGCACCAAAAAAAGGTTCCACTATTTCTAGGACACTTTACCAATTCTCTCACCAAAAAGTGTATTATGTTAATGGTTCTATTTAGAACTAGAACCAGAGCAAATCAAAGACCCGCATATGGTTCTTTAAAGAACCTTTTAAAACACACACACACACACACAAGCACAGCAATCTATTGTTCATTTAAGTTAAAGAACCTTTTTCCGTACTACGGAGAACCATTTGGCTGAGAGCGAGTGTGGTTTTAGCTACAGAACCTCCTTTTAAAAGGTGCGGAGAACCGTGATCACTTAATGACCTATTTGAATTCGACCTGAAGAACCCATTTCCTGGATTTCTCTTAAAACAAAGGCAGTTCTTCAAGGGTTCTTGAGCAAAGGCACTAAAGACAGCTGTCAAGCGGTTCTTTTCTACAGTGGTTCTATAGAGAACCATCTATGAGGGTTTTCCAAGAATGCAAAGAACCATTTAAGCATGCCTTTACTGAAGAACCCTGCACGAACCCCTTGTATACATGTTTTTTGAAGAACCTTTTAGAACCTAATCGACTAAGGAACCCCCTTAACCATTAATGAATGGTTCTACATTGCAACACCACAATGGGTTCCTTTAACTAAGGAACCCTTAAAGAACCCTTGGCGCACCTTTGACCACCAAATTACCCCAAGACGTGTTCATACCTGCAGCTCGCACCACGCCACCTCCACGGTGGTCTCGGTGTCCAGCCCCTTGTAGACCGTCTTGAAGGACCCTCGCCCTATCTCCACGTTGAACTTGAGGTACCGCCCGTCCGGCGAGGTGGCCACGGCTTTGGTCTCCATGTCCTCCTTCTCGTCCTGCTCCCACCTGCTCTCCAGCCTAGGCGGCGGCTTCCCCACCTTGGCCGCTTCGGGCTCCGAGTCCGAGCTGGGGTCTTGCCCCGAGACCCTCCAGGGCTCTGTAGTTTCCGAAGGAGTGGGCGTCTCCGGACCGGGGGCAGCAGAATGGGGAGGCGGCGGACAGCAGGCGTCCACCTTCCCTTCCTCCGTCCCGCTCTCGGGCAGGACGTTCTCGGAGGGCCAGGACAGCGCTCCACTGTAAAACTGAGGCTCGATGTCCACATTGAGCTTGTGGAGGACGTAGGAGTTCCTCCTGATGGACCTCCTCTCCACACACTCGGCGTCCAGATCGACAGGTAAGCTCTGAAAGCCCAGTCCGGACAGCTCCACCTGAGCATGAGACATGCTGGGCGGCTTAGGTTAGTCTGAAGGTGGATGAAGGGAGCTAGCTATATAATGCAGTCTCACGTCCAATGCTGTGCAGCAGGTCAGCCGCTGACTGCCCTTGGAGGCGTCCGAGATGTCCTGTGGTGGGACATTTTCTCGTTGGGTCCTTTAGGAGATGGTAGACAAACAGAAATGAGCGTTAAACCACATGTTTGGGACTTTTTTTCCATGATAGCTCAAGAAATCTCAGGAAAATTGCTACTGGTTGGAATTGTTCGGTCCACCTTAAATGGGGCAGCAGTTCCATTCTGGCGCCTGAGGCGCCAGAATGGAACTGCTGCCCCATTTAAGGTGGACCGGACAATTCCCAAGTAAGTGCTGTTAAAATGCCTTATGTGCTATTATAGACTGTTTATTTTTGTAATTTTAGATCATTACTGCTTATTAAACCTTTAAAATATTCTAATCATATTTAGCTAGTTTTAATGGAGCCGCTGCACAATTTAAGGTGGACCGGACAATTCCCAGGTAAGAGCTGGTAAATTATTGTCTTTTTGTGCTATTATAGACTGTTTATTTTTGTAATTTTAGATCATTACTGCTCATTAAACCTTTAAAATATTATTTCTAACACTTTTATAACTAATAAAAAACTATATTTAAATCATATTTAGCTAGTTTTAATGGGGGAACCGCTGCTCCATTTAAGGTGGACCGGACAATTCCCAAGTAAGAGCCTCAAATTATCCCTTTCCACGACCTACAAGTTTCCTGACAGGCTCACCCCTGCACCACACACCCCAACAAACCCACTT
The DNA here is from genome assembly GCF_030463535.1 of Salminus brasiliensis. Taxonomy (NCBI): domain Eukaryota; kingdom Metazoa; phylum Chordata; class Actinopteri; order Characiformes; family Bryconidae; genus Salminus; species Salminus brasiliensis. The sequence continues at coordinate 32,844,718 of NC_132899.1, read as the reverse complement.
TAGAGGCTTTAAGCTTCATTTTGAGAAAATTTTACCTCAGACTTCACGACGAACAGCGAGCCGACCTCCGCCGGCGCCTCTCTCTCAGCTTTAAGCGCCAACGTCCATCCGCGCGCTGCGTGCGCTCCTCTCACTGACTCGAGCCAAAGCAGCGCGCGAGAGGCTCCAGACTCCTCCCCCACCTGAGGAGCTTCACTGAACCGACTCACTGAATCGAACACGCGGTTTAGAGTCAGCGTGGGATGTTGCGCAATCGTATTGTTTACGTCACAATAATCAATCATTTTATTGATTTATGATTTTTTTTAATTAATTAAAACGTGCTAATATTATTGTTGGTAGCTCCTCCCTTTCCATTTCGCATTGCATTGTGGGACAATAGTGCCCACTTTTATGTGTGCACCCTTGAACACTCGTTGGTTTCAGTGATTAGCATGCAATTGGGACGCCGCCCCGGCTGTGTTCCAAAGCCTAGGCTGCGGCCGAGGTAGGGCGGCTCCTCGCAAGGACTTCTTAGCAGCCGCATCAGTCGAACCAGGCTTTGGAGACCCCTTGCAGTTGCTCTGTCCCAAACGGTGCCCTATCCCCTGTCCAGATCACTACATAGGGGATTGTTATAGGGAGCAGAATTCCCCTAGACCCCGCACGACCTCGCGGCTAATCTTTGAACCCGGCAAAGCAATGGATTGTGGGTATTCCCACAATATAAAAGGGGGTCACTATGAGTTGGGAAGTGAAGGATGGCAACACCCTGACCTCAATGAGCCTCACTTGCAGTCAATCAAATCCTCACAGCAATGCTCCTCCACAATCTAGTCGAAAGCGTTCCTCTCCGTTTACCCTTCATTTCAGAAGAAGCAGTGAGGAACAAGTGGGTGTCCCAATACTTTTGTCCAAATCCTGTAGCTTCTCTGCAGGCTGCATACAGTACGTCTAAGGCTACTCGGAACCACCGGGCAACCAAATCTGCATCGGTCAGCGATCCTCTGAACGTAGCAACAGCGCTAAGCTAATTCATTGCATTCTCCTATGTTTGGGACGAGCTGGAGGGGCAGAACTAGGCTCAGAATACAATCAAATCCTCCGCACAGCAATGTTCCAACATCTAGTATCCTAGCCGCCCCGGAAGAGTAGAGGCTGCTAATGCAGTAAACAGGGGGCTAACTCATTGCTAATGAGCCCCCTGGCGCTTTGACCTGGTGGTCGCAGAGGCGGGGCCTAGTAAAAAGTAGGCGGGGTTTAGAGAAGGCCTTAAGGCCTGTGGACCTAGAGTTTGGAGAGTCGTTCCTTTGGACAAAAGTATTGGGACACCTGCTCATTCACTGTTTCTTCTGAAATCAGGGCTAATAAAAAGAGCTGACCCTGCTTTTGTTGGAGTAACTGTCTCTGCTGTCTGGGAGAGCATTGCTGTGAGGATTTGATTGATTGCACTCAGCCACAAGAGGTCAGGATATTGGAGGATGATGATGATCACAACTCATCCCATTCCAAAGTACTGGATGAGGCTCCACCACCATCATTCCACAGCTCCTCAGTGCTGGCTCCATGATTCCTCCATTAGAAGGGGTGTCCACAAACTTTTGGAATTTAATGTCAAACATTATTAGGCCATGTTCTACAGACGGAGACTCTACGAGACTCTACGAGAGCATGCACAGACATGCACAGACACAGCTCTGCCCTCCCCCACCGCCCACCTTGTCCTCCTCACAACCCCGTCACCTCCAATACGATCTTCGTCCTCAGAGCCGAGAGAGGGCAGAGGAGCCGTCAAGTCCTGGGAAGCATGAAACGGGATTAGAGGGTCGTAGGGTGAGCAGCGAGCAGCGAGCAGCGTTATTAGGCTCAGGGTGTGACCAGCAGGCCGACCAGCTTCAGAAGGTCCAGGTGGCTGAAGAGCTGGTCATCGGACATCTGCTTCCCTTTACCTCCACTGTAGAACTCCAGCTCTGACGGGAGGGGGGGGGGGAGGGGGGTTATCTAGAACCCAGCTCTGGTTTCACACCACCGAACCCCCACTCAGAATGGCCCTGAGTTCTCCTTCAACGGTTGCAGATTCTAGAAAAGCGCCTGGCAGAAAATAAACAGTGGGCCGTCCGCCCCCCACAGAGCCTGGGTAACGGCGCCGAGGCCGTTTCTCACGTTGGACTCAGGATGCGGTAAATTTAGGGAGGGAAATGCCACGAGCGCAGTTTGTGCTCCTCGAGAAAAACGGTCCAATGAAAACAGCAGCGAGTTTAATATAAACACGGTCAGATAATGACGGGTCTTCTGCTACTTTTCCCAGCTGCCCCAGGGGCCCGGATCCGGCCTAGGACACCGCCTAGGCCTGGGAGTGAGCTGCTGAGTATTCTGGAGGGTGCCAAGCTACCTGAGCTGCAGTGCACCTGCATGTACAGCAGAGGGCGCCACCGCGTGACCTTTTAGTCCTTTAAGGACAAAAGTTTGTGGACACGGCTCTGTTAGCCAAATGGATTGAACGAGCTTTCGGACCAAGCGTTGTCTGGCACACCACACTTTACCACACACCTACACCAAGCAACGCCTTAGTGACCGACAGCTATACCACAGCCACCACTCTCCACCAATTCAGCCAAAACGCTCAATTACACAAACATAGCAACCACCTAGCAACGCCTTAGCAACCACTCAGCAATGCTTTTGCAATCCACAGCTGTACCACATGGACCTCTGCAGCTTGATGTCTTGGTGTCTTCTGTGTTGTTCATCACATGGTTGTGGGTTCGATACCCACGTCCACTTACCTGCCACTATTCACACCTTGAGCGATTAGCCGTGGAGGCTCAGTGGTTAATGGGCGGTGTTGTTGCTTACAGGGCTGTGGATCAATACCCGGGTCCACTTCGCTGGCACTGTTGGGCCCTTCAGCAGGGCCCTTAACCCCCTTACTGCTCCGGTGGCACTGCTCACTTCGGAGTGGCTCCGTTACCATGGGTACCATGCAGTAATTTGTCCCCCATGCCACAGGGACCAGAGTCCAGCACAGTGTGGTGGTGAGAAGCTCTCACAACACTATGTGGACAAAAGTATTGGGACACCTGCTCATTCATCGTTTCTTCTGAAATCAAGGCTATTAAAAAGAGCTGATCCTGCTTTTGTTGGAGTAACTGTCTCTACTGTCCAGGGAAGAAGACTTTCTACTAGATTTTGGAGAATCATTGCTGTGAGGATTTGATTGATTGCGTTCAGCTCCACCATCCATCATTCCAGGGAACATAGTCAGTCCCTCTAGCTTTATATCCCTCCTCTAGCCCACACCTGGCATTAGGCTGCATGGAGCCAATAGGTTCATGTTAACTGATCAGCTCCTGCAGGGAGTCCTATTCTATTGGCAGTACGTCTCTACAGGGCCTAGACAAGCTGTGTGACTAGCTGAATGATGCCTTCATTAGAAGGGGTGTCCACAAACTTTTAAAGTCAACGGCAGGAGGCGAGTTCCTGCCAGGTCCCGAAACTTTCCCCAGCTCTGTCAATCAAAAACAAAAGGAGACCAAAGCAGAACCCAGACCAGAACCCAGACCAGAACCCTCGACAAACAGAAGGGTTCTGCACTGCAGATCAATTCAAGAACCGGAACAGAGAGGGATGCAAACCCGCCTGGTTTATTTGGACAGTTTTACACTGGTAGAAAAGGTGGTGGGACACGAACAAGAAGAGGAACTCGATGCTACTGAGAGGTTTCAGCAAACGGGTGCTACGGGCCGAGTGGCCGCCAGCACCGGCTCTAGCTTCGTCTCTTTCGACTAGGAAGCATTAGGAGGTTCCCAAACAGGGATCTTTTGGGTTGACATGGTAGCACACGGAGGAGATGTTCAAGTAGAGTCCGCTGGGATTTACAGCAAAAACCAACCTTAGGGACGAGTGGAGGGGAGAGTTTTTTTTTTTTTTTTTTTTGGGGGGGGGGGGGGGGTCCTGATATGCATTAGCGGCCGACTGACTGACCTTCCAGTGCTTTGCATGAGGTCTCTGAGTGAAGTCCCGGGTCACTGAGATCTGAGCGGTTTACGGGTATATCTACACAATGCATCGACTACAGTGGGCTTCCAGCCGGATCTCGCTCTCGGTACGTAGCGTTTGATTGATTAGCAGGGGTCAGTTTACTGATCGTGTGCTACAGATGCAGCAGATGGAGATTAGGTTACAGAATAAAAATAATAATAATAATAAGAAATGTATTTCTTTAACTAATGGAGTGCTAAGACTAGTGCTAGGATTTTCCGGGTCACAGCTTAAGACTGGAACACAGTTGGTCGAGGTTCTGCGAAGTCGGGAATCAGGGAATCCCCTTCAGTCCAGCGCCAGACTTAATCTGTGTCGGGAAAACCAGCTGAGGAAGAAGCAGCCCGATAACCCCGCCTTCCCAAAGGCTGAATCCGAGCGCCACGGTTCAGAAGAACTTGACGCCTTTCCCGTCGTCCATCATGATGACTTCCGCCTTGCCTTCAGCCTGCAGGGCCTGCAGAGAGCGCAGCAGCATCCAGTCCTCGAGCCCGTGGAACTCTGGGAAATGAAGTGTACAGAGAATTGCCTGAGAACGCGCTACGTCCGAGCGGTACCACGAGGAACCTGAGCCCTGATTCAGCCGACCGGCCGAGACAGGGTTGGTGTCTGACGTGTGCTTCTATGGTTTACGCTTTCTATGGCTTAGACTGTCACCAATTTACTCATCTCTGTCAACCAGAGCTCCTCCAGATCTGCATTAGTTCAGTAAATGGACGTGGAGACCTCTCCGGAGGGCTGGAGGGACGCTGGAGGGACGCTGGAGGGACCACGTTCACCTCAGCGGAGTGATACCAGTGTGTGGCATCACTCCGCCGCGCACCTCCATCTGGTCTGAAAGTGGAACAGCACTACAAAGCGGGAGGTTATGAGGATGAGGAGGATGACGATGATGATGATGATGATGATGAAGTTCCAGCTTAAACTAAAGCCCCTTGGCCCTGTGTTTACAGAGATGAGTAAATTGGTGACAGTCTAAGCCCAGTGTTTGTTAGCAACGTTAGCCTAGTATCTCCCGTCGTAAACTAAAGAAGCCCACGTCAGACACCGAGCACGTCTCGGCTGGCTGACCGAGCCTGAAGCCAGTCCAGATACTCTGATATTAATTAATTAATTAATTATAGCCTAAACGTCATCACTGCAATGGCGGCGCCACTCCAAATGTACAAGTGTCTTCAACACGGCCGAACTGAGACAGAAGTGAATATGAATAATAAATATGAATATTATAATAATATGAATATTATAATTATGAGTTATTTCAGCATCGCCGCTTTAAATCTGTTGTACTGAGCAGCAGCCTTCAGTCCCACCTTCGCTCTCCGTGTCGTCGCCGTTGGACAGCTCGTAGAGCGTGAACACCGAGTTGACCAGGCCGTTTTTAGAGACCTGAAACAGAAGCACAGGACAGTGAACTTCACGCTCAGGCGGAGCCACACATGCATCCACGGGAACTCGAAATAAGGTCAGGGGTCAATGCAGCCTGGTCCTGGATCCTGAGTGAACCGCTCGCGATTTCCTCCGCCCACAGCGGTCGGCTCAAAGCGCCTCCTACGACTCAGCCAGCGCCGCTTTCCCAGCTGCAGCACCAGCTCTCAGCCTAGTGGCTACGCTACACCCATTTCCGTGGATACGCTACACCATGGAAATAGGTGTAGTGTTATGCTATATCCATTTCTGTGGTAACGCCTCACCCATTTCCACTGAAACGCTACACCCATTTCTATGGTGTAGTGCATCCATGGAAAAGGGTGTGGTGTAACCATGAAAATGGGTGCAGCCTACTGGAAACAGGCGTAGTGTTATGCTACATCCATTTTCATAGATAAGCTACACAATGGAAGTGGGAGTAGTGTAATGCTACATCTATTCCTGTGGTAACGCTACACCCATTTTCACGGTTACACCACACTCATTTCAATGGATACGATTCACAACAGAAATGGGTGTAGTGTTATGCTACGCCACACTCATTTCACTGAATATGCTACACCACGGAAATGGGTGTAGTGTTACGCTACACCCCTTTCCATGGATCCGCTACACCCCTTTCCATGGATCCGCTACATCCATTTCCATGGCTACGCTAAATCATGGGTAAAAATGGGTGTAGTGTTGTGCTACATCCACTTTCGTGGTTTTGCTACACTCAACTCTAAAACCAAGATAATGCTGAAATAAGCCCAAGAGCCCCGTCAACCCCACCACCAGGCAGGTGGAGGACTCACCCACTGATAGATCAGCTTGCCCCACTCCTCCGGTCTCCTCCACATGATCAAACAGCGCGTTTTGTTTTTGTCCATCCACTCCAGGTTCCCTGTGATCAACAGCGACGGACTGTTAGAGCTTCACTGGTGGAGACGCACAGGCGGAGCACTGAGCTGAGCTCCACCTGAGGCACCATCTCAACCATTCTGTCAAATTACCTTTTTTCCTCAGCTCCTCAAAGACGACCTGTATCGCCTCGACAGAGAGCTTTCCTGAGAAGCGCAGGTCAGGGCAAATAACAAGGCTTAACAGGGATCGTCAGAACTGCCAAAAGTATGTGGACACCATTTCTAATGAACGCATTCAGCTAATTTTGCACCCATCGCTGACAGAGATGTGCAAATGCACAAACACACACAGCTGCCAATAGAATAGGACTCTCTAGATCACGAACCTATTGGCCCCATGCTGTCTAATGCTAGGTGTGGGCTAGAGGAGGGGTATAAAGCCCCCCAGCATTGCGCTGTGGAGCAGTGGAAGAGCTGTGTTCTCTGGAATGATGGATGGTGGAGCTCCATCCAGGACTTTTGGATGGGACTGAACATCCTGACCTCACTAACGCTCTTCTTCCCTGGACAGGAGACCCCTTTTAAGGCTCTTGACTTCAGAAGAAACAATGAATGGGCAGGTGTCCCAATACTTCTGTCCATATAGTGTATTAGGGATTTTGAAGCGCAAAAGAGTGTGTAAGGGAACTGTTTCTGATAAACTGGCCAGCGACTGTTTAGGAGACACCGGGTGTCTTCTCGGCTCTGTAACGCCACGGCTGCTGTGTTGAAGGATACTCTCGATCTTCTTGTTGTTGAACACCGGGCTCTCTTGAGCCTCCAGCACGTCGACTGTGTAGAGCTTCCGCTGGCGGCAGTACGACAAGACGAGGGAGCACCAGGCCGCCAGCTGCTTCTGTCTCGTATCAACATTAGGCTGCAGTCTGAAAAGAGAAGAGAGACAGGAGCCTTTAGACTCGGGAGAAAGAGACGTCACACTGAGACCGAGCTGCTGGAGATACGGACACTCGCTCTTTAACGGCCGCCGGGCCCGGAGCTACTTTCAATTAAAGCTCATCCTAAATGAGGCTACACCCCATTACCCCTCAGGAAGACACACACTGCTAATATCACACACACACACACACACACACACACACACTGCGAGTGTGTGCAGTGTCAGGACAGATCTGTTACAGGGTTGGGGAGGGGTTCTTCTTTTCCTTCAGAGATCCCACCCAGCATTTCCTGATGTCCATACCAATCAATACCCATCCTAATCAATACCCATCCATGTCCAAACCTATCCCAAATCAATACCCATCCTAATCAATACCCATCCATGTCCAAACCTATCCCAAATCAATACCCATCCTAATCAATACCCATCCATGTTCATTTTACTTAAAGCCAATCCATCCCTTCCCAATCAATACCCATCCATGACCAAACCCATCCTAATCAATACCCATCCATACCCACCCTTATCAATACCCACCCTTATCAATACCCACCCTAGTCAATACCCACCCTTATCAATACCCACCCTTATCAATACCCATCCTAGTCAATACCCATCCATGACCAAACCCATCCTAATCAATACCCATCCATACCCACCCTTATCAATACCCACCCTAGTCAATACCCACCCTAGTCAATACCCACCCTAGTCAATACCCACCCTTATCAATACCCATCCTAGTCAATACCCATCCATGACCAAACCCATCCTAATCAATACTTATCAGTCCAGGTCTGAACTCTGGGGGTGTGTAATGGTCCTGGAGGAGGGGGGGGGGGGGGGTGTTGACACCAGATGCTGAACATTGCTATGAGGAGAATTTGACTGCATCCAGCCCCACAGGGGTGAGAGCATCAGTCAGGGCTGGTGCTGAGGATGGAGCTCCATCACTGCAGAGAAGCCCAAGGACGAGACAGGGGGGCTTTATGCCCCTCTAGCCCACGCTGTGGATTGGGCAGGGTGACATTAGTCGGGACAGTGGCCGGATACTTTAACTACAGCATCCTCCTCCACCCTCCACCCTCCTCCTCCTCCTCCTCCACCCCCCTCTCGGGGCTTCCCGCAGCGCGGACACAGGCGAGGCTGCTGCCTGTTAGCACTTCCTTAGCGCCGCGGCTACACGGGCTTCTCCTCCCCTACAACCCCGCGAACACCTCCCCTGCGCCCGGACACTGCCCCCGCGACTCCCGCCCTCCTCCCCGGCCTCCTCCGCAGGGCTAAAGCCCCGCACTCACGTGAAGAACGGAGGGAAGTTGTACTGCCACGGCCACTCAGAACTCATCTCCACCAGCCTGCCCGTCCGCCTGCCCGTCCGCCTGGAGCTCAGCGATGGAGGAGCGGGGAAACGCCTGTCAAACTAAAAGTCCTCCTCCGAGTCCAGCCAGACGGCCGCTTAACCCCTTAGACCCCGTGAGTAAGCCCCCACCCTTCCCCACCCTTCCCCACCCTCCCCTCACAACCTTACTGTTCTCATAATTCATTATTAATTATTCTGTAATTAGTTTCACTACAATATTTTAAAATAAACCCCAGACACACCAAAACTCATCAAATAATAATCCTATTTTTATAACCACACTGTTGTAGTAATAATAATTAATAACATTAATAGTTTAATAGGCACTAAAATAACAATATATAATAATATTCATAATATTTTCAGCAATAAGACTTTTATAACTACATTGTTGTAATAATGATAAACATTAACAGTTTTAGAGGCCCTAACATACCCACCAAAAATGAAGACACACCAAAACTCACTAAATAATAATCCTATTTTTATAACTGTACTGTTGTAGTAATAATTCACATTAATCGTTTTAGAGGCCCTGAAATACATTCATTTATAATAATCATAATAATAACTACACTATTTTCTGCAATAAGACATTTATACATACATTGTTGTAATAATAATAATAAACATTAACATTAATAGTTCATAGGCCCTAAAATACATTCAATTATAATAATCTTAATAATAACCATAATATTTTCTGAAATAGGAGTTGTATAACTACATTGTTGTAATAATTATAATAAACAATAACATTAATAGTTTCATAGGCCCTAAAATACATTCAATTATAATAATCTTAATAATAACCATAATATTTTCTGAAATAGGAGTTGTATAACTACATTGTTGTAATAATTATAATAAACAATAACATTAATAGTTTCATAGGCCCAAAAATACATTCAATTATAATAATCATAATAATAACTACACTATTTTCTGCAATAAGACGTTTATACATACATTGTTGTAATAATAATAATAATAAACAGTAAGTTTTATCAGCCCTAAAACAATGAAGACACACTAAAACTCACTAAATAATAATCCTATTTTTATAACTACACTGTTGTAGTAATAATAATTAACATTAATAGTTTCATAGGCACTAAAATAACAAACATAAAATCATAATATTTTCTGCAATAAGACTTTGTGTCACTAAATTGTTGTAATATTAATTAACATTAACATTAATAGTTCCATAGGCCCTAAAATACATTAAATTAAAATAAGCATAATAATAACTATACAATTTTCTGCAATAAGACTTTTATAACTACACTGTTGTAATAATAATAATAATAATAATAATAATAATAATAACAACAATAGTAACAGTAACAGTTTTATCAGCCCTAAAACAATGAAGACACACTAAAACTCACTAAATAATAATCCTATTTTTATAACTATACTGTTGTAGTAATAATTAACATTAATCGTTTTAGAGGCCCTAAAATACATTAAATTATAATAATCATAATAAAAACCATAATATTTTCTGAAATAGGAGTTGTATAACTACATTGTTGTAATAATAATTATAAACAATAACATTAACGTTTCACAGGCCCTACAATATTTTAAAATAAACCCGAGACACACCAAAAGTCATCAAATAATAATAATAATAATCATTAACAGTTTTATCAGCCCTAAAATACCCCCAAAACTCACCAAGTTTTTATAACTACACTGTTGTAGTAATAATAATTAACATTAATAGTTTCATAGGCACTAAAATACCGAAAGAATATCTAATATTCATAATATTTTCTGCAATTAGATTAGATGCAGAAATAATGAACATTAGTCCCTAAAATACCCCCTCAAATTAAGACACAAATAAATACTAACCATATTAATAAATAATAACCATACTATAATAAATATTAAGCATTAATAAACATTAAGGGGCTTAAATCGGACATATTTCTTTACAGTATTAAGGGAAATCGTTTAAATAACACCGAAGTAAAATAAAAACCTCCTGCATATAATAATAATATTTAATAATAATTAATATGCATAAGCGTGTGCACAGTAAAAGTCCTCGCTGGGTGAGCGCTGTGCTCCTCCACGCCGCCGGCGGCGCTGTGCTCGTCGGCCCGCTGTGGCCGCCCCCTCCTCACCGATAGTAGGCGGCGGGAGTCTCCGGTCCGGAGATAAACATTGTCCGGTGTTTATTAAAATAATCAGCCATGGAAGCTTTTCACAGTTTAGCTGCAAATTAGCGAAGTTTTAAGGCGTTTGTTTATGTGGAGGACGACTGTTTAACGATTAATCGAGCGGAAGTTCTGCGTTAGCGGGACTTTTATGCTCTGATCTGTGCGCTGGGCAGCCTGTGAGCTAAGGGGTCGTGTAAGTTGACGGGGTAGTTTGTTTTTAAGGGGTGTGGAGGTGTAGTTTGGGTGGTTGTGGGTTGATTTGTGGGCTAAAGTTACGTTATTTGACGTTTTAGTACGATGGTAGGAGGTTTGGCTGTCTTTTTGGGAATTGTCCGGTCCACCTTAAATGGGGCAGCAGTTCCATTCGGGCGCCTCAGGCGCCCGAATGGAACTGCTGCCCCATTTAAGGTGGACCGGACAATTCCCAAGTAGGAGCTGGTAAAATGCCTTATGTGCTATTATAGACTGTTTATTTTTGTAATTTTAGATCATTAATGTGTTTTAAACCTTTAAAATATAATTTCTAATACTTTTATAACTAATAAAAAAATATTCAAATACTATTTCTAACCATAAACAGGTGAAAAATCCACTCACCTTGGCTCCCTCCCAGTCCTGGGGATGCAGGCGGTGGAGGAAACGGAGTCCTCCCTCTCGGACAGGGTTGAGCTGATGGCTGTGAGGGAGGAGGGCAAAGCGAAAGCAGAGGAGGGCGAGAAAGGTGGAGGTGAAAAGGCAGCCCAGACCACCAACACCGCCGCCGCCACTGCCGCCGCCGCTGCCGCCGAGACCAAGGAGGGTGATGGGACAGGTATGGCAGAGAGTCCATCGTCCCTCCATCATCCCTTTACTGTCCCCATGTCCCCAGCCCTGCTTTCACACACGTCTTTGTGGTTGTCTCCCTCTAAGATGAGCCCAAGGGCAACGAAGACCAGGAGGCGAAGGTGGTGGAGGACGGCAATGACGACAGCGACGACAAGATGACCGGAGGGGTGGAGGAGGAGGAGGAGGCGGAGGACTGGGAGGTTCCGTACAGCGATGAGGAGATGGAGGACCCCAAGAACTGGGCTCCTCAGCCACAGGAGATCAAGCGCCTGTATGAGCTGCTGGCTAAAGGAGAAGTCCTGGAGCTGAAGTGGGTTCCTCTACCTCGAAGACCACCCACTCCCCCGCGCACGCCGTCACCCGAGAGGGACGGAGAGGACTCCCGGGAGGCCATGCAGGAGGAGAGCCAGAGAAAGTGAGTGACCTGGGGTTTCGGGTTTCGGACGGATGGGACACTGGGCGTGAATTCTGGGCGATTAGGTACTCAGCGGGCATCATGGGCTAACATATGAAATCTCGGAGGCTTAAAAGCTGCAAAAATACTCTGAATTGTTTTAATAATTCACAAATATTTGAGCAATTTTCCTAATTTTCCAGAATAGCCTGTAGATAGTCTCAACTTTTCCAGGATCGCACTGATATTTCCAGCAGTTCTGAGCAGTTTCCTCATTTCCCTGCTGGGAAAAATGCTCAAAATATCCAGGTTTTCCTGGATTTTCCAGCGAAATGCACCGGTGCTTTGATCTGCATGTGGTTATAAATTCTAATCAGCCATAATTCAACTGAATGTATTTGATGTAAGTCTATTTTCAGACATTTCCAACATCAAAAGCTCACAACGTAATCAATCAAATCCAAATTTGGCGAGCCGTGGAATTATTTAAATTAATTAAATAAATAATCAATGGTCGCAAAAACTGAATTAAGTGACTTGCTTGAACTCAGACGGCCCGTGGGTTCGTGAGGCTGATTGAGTGGAGGTCTCTTGTGTTCTGCAGGGCTCCCTCACCGACCGAGTTCGACTTTGATGAAGAGCAAACCATGGCGACCCCCAAGAACTCCTTCCTCAGCCGACGCAGGACGCCAGGTACGATGCCTTTGAAGACAGAAAACCAGGTGGTTTTGGCTTTTTCTCTGAACCATCGCTTCACCACTGCGGTCTCGTTTCAGGCTCCTCCGCCCGTTCCACGGTGAAGCGCGAGGCTCGGCTGGACAAGGTTCTCTCCGACATGAAGCGGCACCGGAAGATCGAGGAGCAGATCCTCAGGACGGGTCGCGACCTCTTCAGAAGCGACAAAGCGCCCGCTAGGCCGCCGCCCCAGGAGCGCCTATCGCCCAACAGCCTGAGGGAGCGGGAGAAGGAGAGAGAGCGGGACAGCGACCCGAGCACCGTCTTCAGCCCCAGGCAGAGGAGATACTGAGGATCGGCCCGTACGGACATTTCAGCGTGGACCCCCGCTTTTCAGGGGGGCCGTGATTTAACTTAATTTTTAACAGCAGGTTTGATGTTCATGATTCCTTCCTTTCTTTTTGAACAATCAGCTGTAAGAGTGTGTGTGTGTGTGTGTGTGTGTGTGATGTTAGGTGTGTGAAAGAGGAAGAGGAGGAGGTTTTTTACTAGAATAAATGTGTTTTGAGGACTCGGAGCATTAAGAAGTGCATTGTTTGCCACATCCAAAACCTTGTATCTCCATTTTTGCTAGTGTCCACTTCTTGAGATGACCTGCCAGTTGATGAACAGACCAATAGAAATGCTCCAAAATGACCTGGAATAAAAGTTAAAGCTGCCGTTTTGGAGATACGAGGTCTTTGTGCGACAGCTATAACAATTTTTCCTACAACTAACGAGATCCTTCTGATTCGTTTGTCACGTACAGCATTCAAACACAACACAACACAAACTCCCGTACACTCACCGGACCTCGCCGGACCAGCCGGTCAGAGCTGTGGTTCTACAGTGGAGGTGAAGGGAAGCAGACGTCTGCAGCTCTAATAATAAAAGCTCCTCACAGAAAGTTCTTCACCTAATGGTGATGAAGACGCTGCCTGATGCCTGAGACACTGTTCTACCAGAGTTCTGAGAAGAGCTCGGCTCTAGAACCTGCTTTTAGAACCAGATCATTAAAAGGGTGGAGGGATACATGCTGCAGGGTGTAGTGCAGCTACAGAAAGTAGTCCCTAAAGAAAACTGCATTAGTGGAGATTCTCTATTCACTATTTTACCTTCATCATCATCATCTTCATCATTCCATATAAAACTCAGAAGACTCGTGTAGCTGCCCCGGTGGGTTCGGATAGTATATAAAATATGGGCTGTATCTGTGTTGTTGTCGCCATGGCAACCGACGGACGCCTGCTTCTGCTCCCCACCACTGCAAAGAAATGAGAGTGGGTGAGCTTCTCCAGTGAGCTGTAATACTGTGCTGTGGAATAAGTCTACTGCAATAAAAGGGTCAACTCAAGGTGATGTCACAGCTGTGAGACTCGGGACAAGAGTGTATGATATATATTATATATATTTATATTTGCAATGAGAGACTGAGGTACAACAGTGCTTCCATTTTAAACAGGGGATGGGAGGGGGGGGATACAGCTTTAACAGATTGTACAGGACGGGTCCAGCAACAGAAACCTGCCGAATGTGCGACTGACTGGCGTTCAGACGATTCTCCGGTCTGTCTGAACCAGCTGATCTGTGTTTGAACAGTGTGAGCAGATCTGCGAAGGTAACACTGAAAATAACGAGCATCTGCAGGCAGGTTAGGGAGGTTATATTATTAATATCGGTATTGATATTGACGTTGGTTTATGGCTCGTATGCAGGATTACCAACTTCAACAACATAAAAAAGAAGTTCTGTCTCATAACCAGTATGAGAACAGCGCTCTTCCAGAAAACCAGCAAACGAACATAACGATGATTCACGAGAACAAAGAACAGCCGAACAATAAATAACGGTCGGGATTCGCAACAGACAAAGAGTCGTCAACAATTTAAAACTATATAATAAATTAGAAAATGATCCTGTCGATTTTTTAACAATTTTTTTGTGTTTTTTTTGCAAATACTCTTCTCTAGGCAAAAAACAAAAATAAACTAAAATACTTCATTCCAAAAGGGATAAGGCAGCTTAATAGATCATCTCTTTTAACCTACGTTAGAAAGTCAGGGTTGTCTCTGGGTTTACGTTTTTGTTTGCACAGATATTTATATATATATATATATGTGTGTGTATAGAGATACATACAGTAGATAGTGCTGGTCTAAAGATCTAGCCGAACGTCCTGCTTTGAGGTGTTCATTGGGCCCTTAGAGCGGGGCGTTCGAGCACAATCTTCCCTTTAGTTGAGCTTTATGCTTCAGCTGCTATGAACAGGGCGCTGCTCTATCACCTACAGAATAACACGTGCCGAATCCCTGAGCCGCCTCTCCGGCTCTTCGGACAGTCCGGGTTTAGTGTTGACTTTCATTGAAACGAGAGGGGTCACCAGCAACCTCCCTCCTTGTGTCATTTTGTAATTGTTTATTTATTCGTTTATCAGTTTAAGGAGAAGAGTAATCCCCTCATTATTTTTTTATATATATATCTCGCATTAGCGTCTGATTCCTCACGTGGGTTCTACTTAAAGCAATTGGGCAGTCAGTCAATTCTACGCAGACTCGGAATTTTACAACGGATTACAATCGACTTCCCTCAAATTCGCAGCAGCGACGGCATGCCTACATAGACGACCTCTTCAGTGGCTTATATGGTGCATATTAATAACGCTGCATATTGGCTCGGTTTGCTCGGACGTGCAGCCGAGACACAGGCTTGGCCCTTTTTTAAAGTCTTTCCCGGGTGTAGCTCTCGCTCGTCTACTGAAGCAGTCCTAGATGTAGTAATGGGTCTTGGAGCTCGATGTCGTACTGTGCTGTGCTGTGCTGTGCTGTGCTGTGCTGTATAGT
>NC_132899.1:32749172-32824172 GCF_030463535.1 Salminus brasiliensis | reverse complement strand
AGTCCCCAGCTCCACCGCACCAGCTAACAGACGCCTGTGCCGGCCAACATCGCTTGAGAGTGATGGGAGATGAGAGAGAGCGCCATCTGCCCACCCGGAGACGGCACGGCCTAAGGTGCTTCCTCAGACTGATGGCAAAGCGGCGCGGTTTGAACTGGGAATTCGAACCCTTGCAACCCTTGGGCCCCTAGTGGCAGCACAATAGACTGCTGGACATGCTGGACATAAGGTGGATCAATGGACCAATAGAAATGCTCCCAAATTATTACAAATGATTTTTTGCCTTCTTTTGTAAAGTTGAGATTTTGGATATACGATTTTTTTGCGTGACAGCGATGCTAGATTATTATCAAAACTCAAACATGCACAGCTGAAAGCAGACGTTTACATACTAAACTATTTCTATTTGCTAAATGCCAGAATACTGAGAGCCTAGCCTGGCCGACGCTGCAGGTGTTTATATATAGATATATAATGCATTCCTAACAACCATCAGATCGGCTGTGTCCGTTCAATGCTCCAGCGTAAGTCTTGAGATCGCTCGCCGCTTTTCAAGTCGGGACTTGCATATTGACAAGCGGCCTATTTTCACTTTCCCCAGGCCCACAGAGACTCCCTTAGATTTCCATGCTGACTCAGCACCTCCTAACTGCAGCGTGCTCCTCGTGACCCGGCCATAAAAGACGCATTAAGGTACAATGTAATCACCGCACACTAAATCCTGCATGCGTCGCTGTTTAAGACCCGGCGAGAGTGATGAATCGGTATAAAAATACCACAGGGATGAGGGGTGGAGTGAAAAACACTTATCTGATCAATAATGAATGTACCTGAATGAGGATTTTGCCGAGGCAGACGGAGGGAGTGCTGAGTTCAGCGAGGAACATGACGCCCTGGAAGTAATCGCCCTTCCCCTGCCTCCAGAACTGCAAGTGAGACAGACAGACAGACAGACAGACAGACAGACAGACAGACATCACACCGTTGGTGCCTGGCATGATCATGAGACTCAGGTTTCAGCACTTAAAACCCGTTCCAGATGCTCCGGAACCGGCAGTGCGGGATAATTTCATTTCTTTTTTTTATTTGTATTTTTATTGTATTATTGTATTTTTCTCCCCCCAAAAGTTCAGCCTCCACCGAAAGGTCTCGGAGCTGAAAAGTGGTACACTCCTCTGAGGCTATGGAGGACTGCCAGGAGGCCCATTAATATTCATGCCGGCCCCTTCGTGCGTTTTGGAACAGTTTATTTTCAGACGCCACACTCCGGCCCTGGGTATTTAAATAAGTGGCATTTGTGTCGTCAGGTCTGAACAGTGGAAAACCAGCAGAATCACGACTGGAGGCGCAAAAGCTCGCCGACTGCTGATGCTTAATGCTAAGAGATGAAAGAAACGGGGCAGAACTGAGAGATCAAGCCAGCATTTCTGATCCGCGACTGTTAAATCTCACACTCCTGTCCAAATTATGGCGGGGGGGCGAAACCCCGCCTCGCTAGTGTCGATCTGGGTCAGAAATCTGGCCCGACTTTCTTTTTCCCCAAACTACAAAACCAAAAAAATAAATAAATAAATAAGTGTGCCAGGGTTCCATGGTGACGGTTACCACAGAGACGGGGAAGCACACAGTGACCATGACGACGTGGTGCAAGACCATGAGGAACTCTCGGCGGAGGTAGCTGGTCAGCACCGCGGACTTCAGCTTGGGACCGTTGTCCACCTCGTGACCCTTGACTTGAAGCTTGTGCCAGTAGCACAGGAACATGGCGTAGATGTCGTAGGCGAAGTAGGGCACCGCGAACAGGATGTAGGAGTTGGTGAGCCAGTGCCTGAGAGAGGGAGAGAGTGAAGGAGGGAAGGACGAGTGAATGGGGTCCGTCCTAAACCTCGACCACATACTGCTTCATCAGAGAAGCACCAGGATGAACTGATTCTTTATAAAGAGAACAAAGAGCCGAAGGGTTTCTTAGTAAGAATAAAGAAAAGTGATGAACTGATGAACAGTCTTTAATAAAACAAACCAAATACATTCATAATAAATGAAAGAATATATAGAAACAAATAAAAGGGAAATGTGTGTTATTAACACTGTATCACAGTAGCAGGCAGGGCTGGGCGGGTTCACAATGTATCACAGCATTTTACTAAATGTTTATATAGGAGTTTATTTCTTTTTTAAATACATTTTCCTCCCAATTTTGGATCGCCAATTACCCAACCCATGGGTACTCACCCCCGCCCCCATCTAACGTGATGCCCCTGTTAACAGCGGCTTCACCACTAATACACATGAGTCTGTCCAGCTATCTCTCTATCTGTCTGTCTGTGTCTGGCTGGCTAACTATCTCTCTGTCTATATATCTCTCCATACGCCTATTTACCTGTCTATCTCTCTATATGTCTGTTTATCTGTCTATCTGTCTGTCTGTGTCTGGCTGGCTAACTATCTCTCTGTCTATATTTCTATCTCTCTATGTATCTCTCCATACGCCTATTTACCTGTCTATCTATCTTGTCTGTCTACCTCTCTATATGTCTGTTTATCTGTCTATCTCTCTGTCTGTCTATCTTTCAATCTCTATCTCTCTGTCTGTCTGTCTACCTCTCGGTCTGTCTATCTTTCTAAATGTCTGTTTATCAGTCTATCTCTCTGTCTGTCTATCTTTCAATCTCTATCTGTCTGTCTACCTCTCGGTCTGTCTATCTTTCTATATGTCTGTTTATCTGTCTATCTCTCTGTCTGTCTATCTTTCTATCTCTATCTGTCTCTCTGTCTGTCTACCTCTCTGTCTGTCTATCTTTCTATATGTCTGTTTATCTGTCTATCTCTCTGTCTGTCTATCTTTCAATCTCTATCTCTCTGTCTGTCTGTCTACCTCTCGGTCTGTCTATCTTTCTATCTCTATCTGTCTGTCTGTCTGTCTGTCTACCTCTCTGTCTTTCTATCTCTATCTGTCTGTCTGTCTACCTCTGTCTGTCTGTCTATCAGTCTATCTCTCTGTCTGTCTACCTCTCTGTCTGTCTGTCTATCAGTCTATCTCTCTGTCTGTCTATCTTTCTATCTCTCTGTCTGTCTATCTTTCTATCTCTATCTGTCTGTCTGTCTGTCTATCTTTCTATATGTCTGTTTATCTGTCTATCTCTCTGTCGGTCTATCTTTCTATCTCTGTCTGTCTGTCTGTCTATCTTTCTATATGTCTGTTTATCTATCTCTATATGTCTGTCTGATCTGTGCAGTGATCTATATTGAGCTATATGTGCCTTATTGATCACAGATGCATATGAATATTTCTGTTATTGATTTTTATTGCTCACTGTGTTCTGCGCTCTTCTGTCTTCTGGAAGATGCTTCCTGCACTTCACTGCCTTGTGCTGATCAATGACAAAGTTAATCAATCAATCAATCAATCAATTCTTAATTTTGCTTCATTTGATAAACGTGTGATTCGCCCCCACGGTGACCCCACAGCTACGTAACGGAGGCTTTCCTCAGTCTCTTAATTTCCCAGGTTCCCTCAGTGCACGCACTACATGGTGGAGCAGGACGGCAGCAGCAAAGTTCCCGTTCAGCAGAACTTCTGACAAATCAGTGCAAATACAGCTACAGTGAGAGACGGGGAAATGAAGAACATGGCGTCCCTTGATCTGATTGCACGCGTACGTCGCTCGCTTGGTGCGACTGTCCCGCTCTCGCTTACGAACGCAGACTGTGGAACGAGGTGAACCGAGTCGTCTTATGGCTTTTAAAACCGACTGAAGTTCCATTAAAACTTACTGACGGGAAATGAAGGAAAAATGGGTGCCGAACTCACTGATCCTCAATGATGTCATCACAGGACGTTGAGATGATGTAACCAGCTGAGGAAGCCATGACAGCCTGGATGGACGATACCAACCTAGTGGACACAGGATGCACGAGTCAATGACCTCACAGAAGGGATCATGGGTAACGTTCAGCGAGGTTTCTGTGACGGTATGAAAGGTGGTTAAGCTCAGCTGTGTTCACCTGCTGTCGAGTATTAAAGAGACCAAAGGACTGAACCGGGTGAAAGCTGTAAAAGTCTAAGAAGGGAATCTGTGAATCTCCCTCTCACTCACTGAGGCTCTGCTGCAGTTCCACCAGCTCTACAGACTAAAGTGAGGAACTCAGATTCTACCTGAAGCTTTATTAAACCTAACAGGTGAATAACGCAAGCCTCACATTTACAGTACTGCAGAGTCTCACCTACACAGTATTGATTCACTGACTGTCTGTCTATCTGTCTATCTCTCTGTCTGTCTATATTATCTCTCTGTCTGTCTGTCTGTCTATCTCTCTGTCTGTCTATCTATCTATCTCTCTCTCTGTCTATCAATCTGTCTATCTATCTCTCTGTCTGTCTATCTATCTATCTCTCTGTCTGTCTATCTCTCTATCTCTCTGTCTATCTATCAATCTGTCTGTCTGTCTGTCTATGTCTCTCTCTGTCTATCTATCAATCTGTCTACCCATCAAGCTATCTGTCTGTCTATCTCTCTATATATCAATCTGTCTATCTCTCTGTCTATCTATCTAACTGTCTATCAATCTGTCTATCTATCTATCTCTCTGTCTGTCTATCAATCTGTCTGTCTATCTCTCTATCTATTTATCTATCTTTCTCTATATATCAATCAGTCTATCTATCAACCTATATGTCTGACTATCTATCTGTCTATCAATCTGTCTGTCTTTCTATCTGTCTGCCTATCAATCTCTCTATCTCTGTCTGTCTATCAATCTGTCTGTCTTTCTGTCTATGTCTCTATCTATCTGTCTGTCTATATCTATCAGTCTGTCTGTCAATCTGTCTCTCTCTCTGTCTTTCTGTCTATCTCTATCTATGCCTCTCTGCCTGTATATCTATCTGTCTGTCTGTCTATCAATCTGTCTCTCTCTCTCTCTCTATGTCTGTCTGTCTGTCTGTCTGTCTGTCTGTAACACCTGCAGGCTCTTGCCATATCTCAGTACATGTGTGTGAGTGTATCCCCCAGTGGTCGGAGTGGTGAAACAGATCTGGGTGACTGTGCTAAGCTACACCAATAAGAGTCCTTGGGCAGGACTCTGAACGCTACACTGGCTCACCTCTTGTAAGTCTCTCTGGATAAGAGCGTCAGCCAAGTGCTGTAAATGTAAACGTCCGTTCCCGTATTCACTGTACACACACACACACACACACACACACACACACACACACACTCCTTTCTTTTTTTTTTTAAGTACGTACCTGGCAGACACCATGACGGCGTCCCCCTCGCTCCATCTCAGAGCAGGCAGCCGTTTGAGACACTGCTTGGACAAGAAGAAAAGCCCCGGGAAGAACACGGAGCCCGCGGCCAGGAGAAACAGCATGGTCCCAGGTGGCTGAGCCGGGGTGATGCTGCGGTCAGTAAACGCTGGCACTGTTCAGAAGGTCTGCCGTCCTTCCCTCGCTGCCTCCGTCTCTGCAACAGAGGACGGTAGAAACAGCCGGGGGGTTAGCAGCGCTGGACTTCATCATCAAAACAAGATCATAGATACTGCCTGTTATCAAATATATACATATATAACATGACATCACGCTCTTATAAATAACAATAAGAAGTGCTGCGTCC
The DNA here is from genome assembly GCF_030463535.1 of Salminus brasiliensis. NCBI lineage: Eukaryota > Metazoa > Chordata > Actinopteri > Characiformes > Bryconidae > Salminus > Salminus brasiliensis. The sequence continues at coordinate 32,818,560 of NC_132899.1, read as the reverse complement.
AATTACACAGAACCAGGTATCTCCATTCTGCCAGTTTTCACCCAATTCATAAATAAACCCTTTAGACTGCATCAGAATTCCCTGATAATGGACCGGGTGGGGTCCAGCGCTGGCCAAGGCGCTGTCACTATGACCAGAGGGTCGCTGGTTCGAGTCCCGCTCATGCTCTGACAGCACAGCTGGCCTCTCAACTCTCTGTCCAGGGTGGGTAGACGGCGCTGGGGTGTTAGCAGGCTGGTCCGTCGGTTGGTTTTCCAGATCGGGAAGAAAACGGGTAAAAACATGAAATAAAATAATAAATAAATAATAAAAATCCTCCAAAACGAGGCTCTTTTACATGAACTCCCATTCAACGTTCAGATTTGCTTTGGAGATACCAGCTTTTTGCAGTAACTTTTTTTGCAACCAAAAACTGACACATCAACACTACCTGGACAAAAGTATTGGGACACCTGCTCGTTCGCGGAAACCAGGGGGGGGGGGGTTAAAAAGAGCAGTTCTAGCAGTTGGAGTACTAGCTGTGAGGATTTGATTGATTGCTTGCATTCAGCCACCCCACCCCACCGTTTCTGCTACAGCTCTGCTTTGCCCGTATCGACCACCTCCAGAATCGACTCGATACCGCGGTGTATCGGACCGAGGACCGAGGATCGAGGATCGCCCCACCCTCTCCCCCTCTAGCTAAGCACCGGGGGGTGAACGGAGTTTGGGAGTTTGCTGGGGAGGTAGAGCCCCACTTTTGGGCAGGAATTGAAAGGCTTTTAGATGGGCTCTTGCTTGTTAAACCCCCGGCGTGAGGCAAAGGGGTGCAGGTGTGTTTTTAGGGCAGCTAGGGCTGGCTAGCTAGGGGCTAACGGTGAGGGCAGCGATGCTGGCCGAAATACGCAATGCGCTATTCGCTCAAACGCCGATTTCTGAGGGGGGAAATTACACAAACACGTGTGAAATTGGGGTTAGATGTCGAAGGTAGTGCTTGGGTAGCTGAATGTGGTGATTTGTGATGTTTTTTGTCATTATTTACCTCAGAAAATTGAAGCTGAAGTTGGTCCGTATTTTAATTTTCCGTTCCACCTTAAATGGTGCAGCAGTTCCATTCTGGCGCCTGAGGCGCCTGAGGCGCCGGAATGGAACTGCTGCACCATTTAAGGTGGAACGGAAAATTAAAATACAGACCAACTTCAGCATCGCAAGCTGAGAGAAATATAAACTCCAAAACGCCGGAAAACCTCAAATTATCTCCGTTCAAACCGAACAACCGGTTCACCGAATTAAACCCATACATACGCGGTGTGGCGGTGTCCAGTCAGCGGCCTGACGAGACTCGATTCCCGGCGAAGGCGAGCAGCGCAGTCCGGCTCCCGCTACCCCGGCTCACCGACATGGCTCAGCTAACGCTAGCGTTTCCCCCCGCCGTGTGTGTGTGTGTGTGCGTGTGTGTGTGTGTGCGGTCAGTCCGCTCACCCTTCTCACCCTCCAGTTTTTACCCTCTATCACCCCCTCGTTAAACCCGTAAGCGCTCAACCCGCGTTGTATTGCCCCCGCTCCTTATTATTATCCATTCATTAACCCACCCGTATTCGGGGAGGTGAGGGCCCGCCCTCCTGCGCTGGGATTGGCCGGTGTGCTGAGAGATCTCCGGGAGGTAGCCAATCGCAGCGCAGAAAGTGCGGAATACGGGTGGGGAAAGAAAAAGTGACGGCGGCAGAGCTGCGATGGGGCGATGTGATTATTTTCGATATTGGAATATTTAATATCGATACAGATAAATACATTTATATTATATATATTAATAACAATTATTAAATAATGAAAGAAATATTTGTTTTAATTATTATAAACTAAATATTAAATAGTATTTATTTTTAAAAAATTTATAAAAAATTTAAATGACCCCACATCACAAAAACGTCCCACAGCTGCCCCCTGCACTTGTTTCATAGGTGATCGGTCAGGCTAACACACAGACTCCGGACTCCAGCACCGAGCCGAAGCGGGATTACGGAGATTACGGGCGAAGCGCAGGGGGAGGATTTAATGGCATTTAATCTGACCACGTTTATTCAGAAATGCATAAAAAGGGCGGTGCAGATTACGAGTCTCTGGCCATTTGGGGAACAGAGGACAGCAGTGGAGCAGCAGGTCCGTCAGCGAGAAGAGCTCCACGCCGGACGTCCGGCTGTACGACTCTGTTAGAGGAGAACCTGTGCAGTTCGGTGTAGGGTCAGGCCACGGGCGCCCAAATCTGACTGGACATCAGAACAAGAGCGCAAGGTCAAAGTCGAGTCTCGTGTCCCCATTTAAAATCAGAAAATCTGTATTTAAATATGCAAATATTGTTTAAATATAATAAAGAACTTTGTATATTATTTCTATGTATATGCAAATTAAATACAGTAAGTTTAACTCTCAACATCAAAGAATATATATATATATATATATTTATGTATTTATTTGTTATTTACTTGTTTTTTGTTTTAGTAGGAAACAAAATGTATGTTTAATTTAATTTAATTTAATACTACAAAACAAGAACAGATCAACAGGACAGACAACACTGAAGTCGTATAATTACTTCTTTTTTTTTAATAGTCAAAATTACAAAATAATAACATGATCTACATAATAATCTACAAAATAATAACATAATATCCATGATCATGGTAAGCATCAACATTTTTTTTTTTACTCTAACAATTGCTAATAGACATGCATACTGTTGAGAAATATAAAAATATAAATATAAATACATCCCATTAATATTTTTTTTTCCTTTTACTGGATCCAAGACTCAGATTTAAAATACCATTTTCTTATTTTTTATTTTACGAATTAAAATGTGGAGAGTGGTACAATAAGGCATTGAGATGCAGTGCCAGAACTGTACTGATTCCTATTGAAGAGGTATTATTTCAGCTTAGTGCTAAATAATAATAATAATAATAATAATAATAATAATAATAAAAAATAATAATAACAATAAAAACAGAAACCTAAAGATGATTCAAAAACAAATGTGGTTCTAAATTAAAGTCATAAAATCTCCAATTAGAAAAATTAAGTTAGTGTATAACCAGAGAATATACAGTACCAACATTAAACTCAAACAAATCACTCCAGTACAAAACCAGGATTTCATTTTTTCCCGTCCCCCCAAATATCACTTTTTTATTTTTATTATTTAAACCTAAACTTAAGGGTCCGGCGCTCGTTTCTGGGTTCTAAGGTCAGTATCATTTGACGAAGCCCTTCTGTCAAACACTCGATTCACACATTCACAACAGAAACAACAAGGAAAAGAAATGGTGGCGGTCTAAACGCTCGGGGTTCATCATCCTCTCGGAAGCAGAAACAGATGCACTCTGAACTGGTCAGTCCACTGTGTTTCTCTCTGAGTGTCTTAGTGGGACGTCTCGCTGGACCAGACCAAAGGTCAGCGTGAATCAAAAACATCGAGGAAACTGAACTGAACTAGCGGGAGTACAGAAATCCTACTGGACGCCTTAGAGGTGAAGGACGAACCGGACCGCAGTTTCTGCTCTGTTCACGTGATCCAGGCACCAAAGCCAGAAACACACTTTACGCAAGAGCGTGAACGCAAACGCCTCCTGCTGCACAGCAAACTCAATTACACGCCGCATTCTGAGAGCTGCATCAAGGGGGCGCTATTGCAGGAACAGCCCCCAGTCATATTTCTAAATATATATATTTGTAGTTTAGTGTTACTACAGTCGTTCATTTTTAAGATTGTTAAGAAATTGAGGTTCTCTAAAATGTGCTGCTCTTAGCATACTGTGGATATCGCCAGTACTTATCCCCTTGAACCCAAGGTTAATTATTGTTATTATTTATTATCATTTTATTGTAGCAGTTTGTTCTAGCATATCGCGATGGAGCCCCACAGGGTTCTCTATCAGGGCCTATGAAATTGTAGTTGATGACCGTAATAGAGCTAGAGCTTTACAGACAGGGTCAGAACGCAGACCTACTAAATTCAATTCAATTTAGAGCCACAGGTGTTGAATAACTATTCAAATATACACGTCGCAAATTAAATAATTATGGAAATTAAAGTCATATATTGGCCAAATTGCCCACCGTGCTAAACCAGCCCAGCAGAGTAATAATGATGTCGATGACTGATCATTTATAGATAATAATTTTACGATCAGTTTAATTTCATCCAGCCATAAAAGCTAAGCCAGACATTATAAAACAGACTTTCACATTTATTATGCAAATATTTTACCCAGATGACATCACCAAAGACACCGTCATATCTTGGGTATTAAAGTTATTTATTTACTTATACACTAAATTGACAAAAGTATTGGGACACCTACTCTATTCCACCTACAGCAGCTTTTGTGGCCTTTCGTTCTAAACCCATAGGCTGTATTAATATGGAGCTGGTCCCCCTTTGCTCTAAGCTCTACCAGCAGCAGCAGCAGGTCTGGAGCTCTGCTGCAGTTACTGAGTCAGTTGGAGGCTTTTCAGCACTCGGCCCTGACCCCGCTCTGTAACTTTACGTGGTCTGACAGACACTCGGTGGCTGAGCTGCTCTCTGTGAGCTGTTCCTCCTAAACTCTTCCACTGTTCAATAATAACACCACTCACAGCTGATGGAGGAAGATCTAGGAGGGAAGGTCTAAATTTCACCAGCTGACTTGTTGTTGTTGGTGCAGCGGTGTCTCCTATTACATACAGAACCACGCTGGAGTTCAGTGAGCTCTTCAGAACCTCCCGTTCTTTCACTGATGCATGGAAGAAAGGCAGACTGCAGGACTAGGGGCTTGTCTTTATACACCGGTGTCCAAATACTTTTGTCCATTGAGTGTATTTACCTAATTTAGTCAGCCCCCCTCCATCCCCACATAAACCGGTCCAGATTTTTGCTCCAACCCGACTCTCAACTCAAGAGAAGAAGCAAAAATGCGGACCCTCTGGGGGTCCCTGAGAACCACTGATGCAACGGCTCGTTTCCAGCCCAGGCTCTGTGCGGCTAACGCGCTGCTAGCGCTCGCAGACTTGCGTGAGGCATGTTTCTGGCCTAGCGCTCTAGACACAGCTCTCCAATCTGCCCACGTTACATAACACACACCTCGGAGCACAGAGACCCCAAAGCACCGCTCAAGTAAACAGTCCCTTGAGCCCAGTGTTTGTGTGTGTGTATGTGTGTGTTTGGGGGGGGTGGGTTGATTTATTGAGGAAAATCATCCCCGTAACCGTCCTTCACCCTCTGTTAACGTCCCGTTGTTTATTTTTGTTAATTAGAGATGTACCCAAATGGAATTGCAGGGCCGATCAATCAGGGAACAAAGGAAATCAATAGCCACTAATTTACAGCCGCTAAGTTCGGTAAAGGAGGGGCGGCGGCGGCGGCAGGTTGGCGGTAACGTCAGACCACCGATGCCTTTCATGCAGCCGCACCGTAAACATTTCCCTTCCTGTAAATATTTCGTTTCTTCCTAGGCGCCTTGTTCCGGAGCCGACTGGTACAGCAGTGGCCCGGCGTCGGTAAAACTGGGCTCAGAATTAATCGGTCGTGTAGCGACGTGAATTTCCAGGTCTGAAGATTGAGCTTGGCCGGTCTGGTGGCGTAAGAGAGGAAAAGCATCGCTCGTTAGCTTTACCGACGGACCTCCGGACTGATGGGTTAGCACTGCTAACAGACGCCTGTGACCTCGCAGACATCGCTTAAGAGCGATGAGAGGAGAGAGCACGGCCAACTGTGCTCCCTCCGACTCCGGCCACCGATGGCAACGCAGCCAGCGGAGCGGCTCGGAATTCGTACGAGTGTTGCAGCCAATGAAAGAGCAGCGACTCATCCCGAATTCAGTCGGTCGACCAGCGAGGACGATGCTTGGTATCTGACGTGTGCTTCTTTGCTCTAGAACAGGAGATGCTAGGCTAACTTGGGCTTGGACTGTCACCAACTTACTCATCTCTGTAGACCCGCCCCCAAAAACGCTTGTTCGTCTCCCAGAGCTCCTCCAGACCTTCGTTAGCTTTCCTCAATTACCTCTGAAACTTGCTAACATTACTCTTCGACCGATTTGTGAGCGCTGCGTTTACAGGGATGCGTGAACTGGTGACAGTCCAAGTCCAGCGTTTGTTAGCATCATTAGCCTAGCGGCTCCCATCGTAAACGAAACAAGCGTGCTAAGTAGCGGCCCTCGCTACCCGCGTTTCCTCGTACTCGTCACCAGTTTTACGCTGCTCGCGTGCCTCGAACCACAGGCTGGTCAGTTCGGTCGAGCGGCAGTTAACAGCGAGGCTGGGTTGCGTAGAATACGTACGCCCGGCTTACGAGACCGGGGGGGGGGGGGGGGGGGGGGGGGGGTCCGGGTGCATCTCAAGAAGGGCGAGAGGGAAGAGGGGGCGGTCTGGAAGGTCAAGCGATGACCGCCCTGGCTGGGACAGAGAGCAGAAACACTACAGTAGAGAGTCACAATCACAGTATCGTTAAAAGTCCTGCAGCAAGAAAAGCGAGAGATTTTAAACGAAAAAAAATAAACAGAGAGAACCAGCCAGTGCAACAGTGCAATGTGGCATGTGTCTTTCCTACTTGGTACTGAAGTCATTATCAATCAATCAATCAATGTCCGTCCGCCCTAACGTCCACCTCAAAGCCTTTTGTTCGCCCTGTGTCTCAAGTCGGGTATAGAGGTCTTACTCTACGGGTCACGTACGTCACTATCTAGCGCTACCGTCTATCTGCAGCGGGTTAGCATCATCTCAACAGCCACGCCGCTATTAACACTAGGGCCGGCCTGAAGAGCATCTTCAGTACCCGAGTACCTCAAAATCCTCAAAACCCCCCTGACAAAGCAATTCGGTTCATGTTCTTCTATAATTATTTCAAGCAATTTGGCCTCACAGCACATAATATATCCAGCAGGGGGCAGTGATGTAGTCAAACGACCGTAAAAAAAAGGGGGCGCTGTACTTCCGCTCCCTTCCGTTCTATAGAAATGAAGCCAGAACTGTCCACCATGTTGTCAAATCTGCAACCAAAGGAAGCCTGGAAGCCGGATATGACGGATTCAACCAGTTATAATTTATCGTTATTTAATAACTTTTCGTTATACGCTCACTGACGCGTATGAAAAATGTCGGATTTCAGCACTGGCTCTTGCCACAAGGGGGCGTAAAAGCCTCTTGGTGAAAGATCGCTGACTGCTAGACACGCCTCTACGACACTCGAAGACAAGGCAGGGTGGTCGTTTCGACAGGCTATACGACCAAGCTTACCGTCACAGTGGTGACGTGACCGAGAAATCTGGACTGCGAATCAATTTACCGACAAATCCAAGTTCTGTTTGGTGTCCGACGGCGGTCGGGTTCGAGTTTGGAGGCCTTGCGGTGTGATGATCTGAGGAGCCACCGCATACAACCGTCGGTCACCCCTAGTAGTGATGCAAGGGACACTCCCACCTCTTATGGCAGGGCTTCCAACCACCACGGTTCAGCTGGAGAACACTCGTCCGAAGCACAGCAAGGGTTCCTCGACCTGCCCCGTCGCCAGATTTATCGCCAATGGAGCCTTTTTTTTATGGGAGCAGCTGGGACGCCAGCTTCAGTGAATCTATAGGCCCTGTGAGACCCTGTACGCCCCCATGCATGCCTGACTGCATCTCGTCTTGTATCCAGGCTAGAGGCGCCCTAGCAGGGTACCAGAGGGTGCGTTATTATTTTTAATTTTTTTGTCAATGAGATTATTAACAATATCCGTATGCTGATTAAACGTCCTGCAGGTTAAGCAACCTTCTGTAGAAGTTCTACCTTGGTACCCTGACAAGTCATATTAGCGTAAAATCTAGTACTGCTCTACCGCCTCAGTCCACATGCTTCTCCACCTTCAGATCAAGCTTCTGGAGCTCTCTCTTGGAGCTTGTCCAGAAATGCAGCAGGTGTGCAGCTGACCAAGCGCGATTTGTATTTACTGCAGTGGGGTAACTGTGAATTACACTCCCCACCTGTAGGGGGAGCCCGGGAGCGAACAATACCAAGTCGATATGAGTGAGCGAGCACTCGAGTACTCAAAATGACTCGGGCCAGCCCTAGAAAGAAGCCTAATGCAATGGAAATACACTTGGACAAAGGCCTCCAACTCGTATCCGACGTCTGCACCTGGAGCTTCCTCCGACAGCCCCGCCCCGCCCCGCCCCCGCCCCCGCCTTCTACTCTACTCAAAAGCGTGCAGCGCTCCGGTGGTTCTAGCACACCCTCTGGTACTAACACGCCACCGCGCTACGGAAGAAGTACTCGATTTGAGACACAGTGTCCGTCCTGACTCTACTCCTGCTGGCCTTTCAGCAGTCGTGACTTGGCGAAATCCGAGGCAGTCCGTTGAAGGTCCGTCAGCCGCGGGTCGTGTCGTGTCGTACTGAGGTGACTTATTTGCTACAGTAGCTGCGTAGTTTCTGTACGAGTGCTGCTCAGCTAGTTGTATGATGGCTCTGTTCACAGTATTTGCTCTAGTAGTGTGGTTTCTCTATCGGAGGGTTATTAGCATATAGCATTTTATAAACATGTCCTAGGTATCGGGAAGGTATGCGCGTGACGCACACTTCGCTTGCTTAGTACGTGCCTGTATATATGTGTGTGTGTGTGTGTGTGACCGTGGGGATGTGGGTGAGTGCGTGCACTGCCCGTCAAAAGTCAGAGAGCGCTTAGCTTTCCAAAGTTTTCGTAGCCAGCCTGCTATAGGCTGCTGTTCGTCCACACCCAGACTCCCACACTGAAGGAAGACCTGACTTGTTGACTTGTGTGCCTTTAATACTGCTCCGTTCTGATTGGCTGCCCAGTATTCTGCAACAACCTCCCAGGATTAGACTGAAAGAGTCAAGAACATCCAAAAAAAATACATCAGCCTTTAAATAAACGGGTGGGGCTAAACGGCTGAATGGGCGGGGCTAAACTGCAGTAGGCTGAATGGGTGGGGCTAAACTGCAGTAGGCTGAATGGGCGGGGCTAAACTGCTGCAGGCTGAAAGGGTAGGGCTAAATCACTGCAGGCTGAGTGGGCAGGGTTATCTTCTTTTAGATGAATGGGCGGGGCTAAACTGCTGTATGCTGAATGGGCGGGGCTAAACTGCTGTAGGCTGAATGGGTGGGGCTAAACTGCTGTAGGCTGAAAGGGTAGGGCTAAATCACTGCAGGCTGAGTGGGCAGGGTTATCTTCTTTTAGATGAATGGGTGTGGCTAAACTGCTGTAGGCCGAGTGGGCGGGGCTAAACTACCATAGGCTGTGAATTGTATAAACTGGCATGCAAATTTTACATTTTCACATTTCTAAAACAACACTACATTAAAGTCTCGTTTTGTGTTTCCTAAACTGCCGGGACAATCTCAGGTAAGTTTCCCGTGATCCAGGACCCCCGGACCCCCGCCCCTGATGTATTTATTTTTTCTTTAAAACGTTCTAGGCTGCTAAGCGCCCCTAATATTTTGACGAGCAGTGTACGTGTGTTTGTGTTAGGAGCTCCGCAGTTACTAGCTCTGCGGCTGCTGGGCGATGCAGGAGCAGTCGGTGACCAGCAGGTCCACCACTGTGTTGCCGCTGACGAACACGGTGGGCGCGGTGTTCATGCTGCTCAGGGTCACGGTGCCGGGTGCTGCTGCTGCCGCTGCCACCACCCCGTCCGAGCTGCTGCTCACCGGTGCCGGCTCGCTCATTGGAGGGTTATGGGTGCCCATGTGGCCCTGCAGCTGCGTGGGGGTCTTGCAGTGGACGCCGCAGAGCTGGCAGACCAGAACGCCTCCGGCGCCGGTGGAGCCGAACCCACCTCCGCTCTCCTTCCACTCCTGACCGTGGTGCTTCTGAGCGTGGATGCGCAGATACGTCAGCGTGGTGAAGCCTGGGAGAGGAGCAGACACACCAGTTAGCTTCATAAGAGCAAGAAGAAAGAGAGGAGAGGGGAGGAGGGGGGGGGGGCGGCACGCACTTCGGTTACACAGGTGGCAGGCGTGATGCTGGGACTGGTTGTGCACCCTCATGTGGTCGGTGATGTAAGCGGCGGACAGCAGTTTGCCACAGATGTGACACGGCACCTTCTCTTCGTGCCGGATCATGTGAGCGCGCAGGCGGTCTTTCGTGGCGAAGCTCGACTCGCACGTCTGAAAGGAAGAGCAGAACCAAACCTAGCGTTACTACAGGCGCCGGCGCAGACCTCCACCCCTCACCCCCCACCCCGAGAGCTTACAGCTCAGAGCCAGGTCACCCCGCTCTTACAACCCTGTGAGACGCTCGTAAGAGCCGTGCGAGCGTGGAGGAAAATGAGTGCGCAGTGAGAGGAACAGTACCGGGCATTTGAAAGGTCGTTCTGAAGAATGGACTTGTCGGACATGGCTGTTGAGATGATCGGGGCTGCGAGGAAAAAAAGAGAGAGAGAAAAAAATCAGTGAAAGACAAATGAACATTTCTGCCCAAAACATTAGGCTGAAGGTCGGACACAGGTGCTCAGACCATTCAAAAACGTTTATGAAGCACTGCACATTTATAGCAGACATCCCAACTGAGCACAACGTTATTTAGTCAATTAATTAAATATAATAATAAAATACAATTATAATAAAAAAAGTATTTATCTATTAAATATTTATTACTTATTTTTAATTAACTTAATTTCCCTCCCCATTAAAGTAAAAATGGCAAAGCACCCAGTAAAATAAAAAAGGTAAATATGACTAAAGCCAATAAATTACATATAATAATAAAATACAATTATAATAAATATTTAATAAATAATTAAATTATTACTTAAAGTTCCCGTCCCATTAAAGTAAAAATTAATAATAAAAAGCAATTATTATTATAATAATAAAATTATAAATTAAAAAAATATTTTTAATTATTTAATTTCCCTCCCCATTAAAGTAAAAAATAGCAACCAAAAAAAATCCAAGTCATATTTACCTTTTTTTATTACTATTTTACTGGAACAGGAAATGAATTTAGCGTGTGTAGTGGTCCACACTCTGGACTGGTATCTGTGGTTGTTGGTCTACTGGAGTGTAATTACTGGTTTATAGTGGGTGAACGTGCTCTGTGTGATTGGGGTTTCTATAGTGCGAGTGTGTGTATTAGCATTAGCGGGTTCTGCAGTGCTGGTTTAAGAACAGAGAAAGGCGAGAGCCGGTACAGTAAAGCACGTCTGGATGGGCTCAGGACAGCCCTCCTCTCACCTGCAGGGGAGTCCATGAGCGGGACACTGCATGTCCCCTGGTTTGTATCTAAAGCTAAAACTGCCCGAAATATGTAGAACTGGGGCGGCCCTGACCTACAGGTTACAGAAGCCCAGCCTGGGGCTGGAAAGCGTCCAGTTCTTGAGCCGGCAGAACCTCCAGAAGGACTACGGACATTCTGCCAACACTTACAGGCTATATCTAGAACCTCTAAAAGGACGAGAGAGACATGTATTCTGCTCACACTCACAGACCTGACCTCCAGAAGGACTAGACATTTATTTTGTTCACACTACCACTCACACTCAGCATATCTAGAACCTCTAAAAGGACGAGAGTGACCTGTATTCTGCTCACAGTCACAGTCTCACCTAGAACTTCCAGAAAGACTAGATTCATTTATTTGGCTCCCAGTCTACCTAGAACCTCCAGAAGGACTAGTGACATTTATTCTGCTCACACTACCACTCACAGCCTATCTAGAACATTCAGAACAACAAGTGTGACATTTCGTCTGCTCACTCTCCCAGTCTATCTAGAACCTGTAAAACGACCAGTGACATTTACTCTTTAGTCTACCTAGAACCTCCAAAAGGACTAGTGACATTTATTCTGCTCACACTACCACTCATAGCACATCTAGAACCTCCAAAAGGACAAGAGTGACATGTATTCTGCTCAAACTCACAGTCTCACCTAGAACTTCCAAAAGGACTAGTGACATTTATTTGGCTCCCAGTCTACCTAGAACCTCCAGAGGGGGAAGAGTGACATTTATTTAACTCGCAATCTACCAAGAAGAGGCCGCTCACACTTACAGCCTATCTAGAACCTGCAAAATGACCTGAGTGACATATTCTTCAGTTTACCTACAATCTGCAGAATGAGATCTCCAGGGTGAGATTAATTCTCCTACTACCACTCACACTCTCAGCCTATCTAGAACCTTCAGAAGGACAAGAGTGACATTTCTTCAGCTCACTCTCACTCTAGATAAGCTGCATTTCTAATCCTAAGAGTGAGGAGTGCGCGCAGGCAGGCGGTGTGTCTCACCGAGAGAAGGCCTTGGAGCAGTGGGGGCAGATGTAGGGCTTCTCCACGCCGCCCTGGTGGGAGCGGACGTGGTGGCTCATGCGGTCTTTCCTCTTGAAGCGCTGCTGGCAGATGGGGCAGGAGAAGGGCTTCTCGTCCGAGTGAGACAGCCGGTGGCGGTTCAGGTGATAAACGTCCCTGAAGGCTTTTCCACACGTCTCGCACGCGTGGTTCTTCCGCACAGGGTTCGAGTTTGGCGGCCTCTGCTGCACACAGAGAGAGAGAGAGAGAGAGAGAGAGAGAGAGAGAGAGACACACTATGAGAATGCTGTATTTCATACACTTCATACTCTCCACTAGGGGGTGCTGTTAGTAGTCTATTAGCTTTCGGCGTGTCCTCGCGTCCCTGCAGTCACCAGACCAGCCGACTGGCGTGGTGAAGTGGGACACACCACCACATTTTCCTGGCTGGACAAGCAGACCATGCTAGACCTGTGTAACCTGAAACGTACATTATATGGACAAAAGTATTGGGACACCTGCTCAATGGATATTACAGAGAGTTGATACTCTAGAGTATAGCTTTGAAGGCCTTTGATGGTCAAGAGGATGTAGGATGGTTGATCACCATTCCAGAGAACAGCCCACCACCCCTCCTCTAGCCCAAGCCTGGCATTAGGCAGCATGGAGTCAATAGGTCCATGTTTATCTGCTCTAGTCCTAATCTATTGGCAGTACTTCTTCTCTACAGGGACTAGACTAGATAAGCTGTGTGTGTGCATTTGCACATCTGTGTCAGCAGCAATGGGTGCAACTTGAAGTAGCTGAACGCGTTCATTAGAAGAGGTGTCCACATACTTTTGGACATATAGTGTATTGCGTCTGTCGGGACCGAGGGTCGATCGGGACGTCTGCAATAACAAACAGCCCACCTGGACAGGCTCCGGCGTCGCCATGACGACCACCGCGGCAGGAGGAAGGGCCGTGACCGTGGACGCCATGCTAACCATGGCCGACTCGCTGGTGTCCTGGGCGACCAGGGGCTGCGGGGGGAGCGGGGCGGGGAGCACGTCCTGGGGCGTCAGGCTGGGGGCCTGGGGCTCGGGCATGGTCAGCTGAAGGAGGGACAGGGGAACGGTGGGCCGCTCCACCACCTCTTTAGCGGCGGCCTCCTGGTTCTGCGAGGCGGCGCTCTTCATGCGGACGCCGGTGTGGACGGACTGGTGGCGCCGGAGGTTGTAGCTGTTCTTGAACTGCTTGTTGCAGATGGAGCAGATGTGAGCCACGCGGGCGGGACGGGGCGGCGGCTTCACTGGAGGGGGGGCGGGGGAGAGAGAGAGGGGTAAGTGCTAAGCTAAAACACCATCACCATAACGGTCGTTTACGCCAACAACGGCCAACAAGCTTTTTTTTTTTTTGCCGGTTCTAGACTCAACACTGACGTCTGAAGCCTGTAAGATGTTCCATCTCCAGCGTGTAACAGTTAGGGGTTCTGCACAGAGCTGCCGCTCTAACAGCCGACTAAAACCTTCTCACAGCCTATCTAGAACCTCCAGAAAGACTACAGTAACGCTTACACGACTGACACTTCCTGCCCATCTAGAACACTCCAGGACGACTCGCGTGGCGTCTGTTCTGCTCACACTCTCAGCCAATATAGATCCACCCTAAGGACTACAGGTTCTAGACTGACTTTGAGCAGAATAAGTGTCACTCATCTGAAGGTTCTAGACTTCATGCGGTAACGGGTGTAGTGTAAATGTCACTCTAGTCCTGGAGGTTCTAGTTAAGCTGTGGTAGTGAGCAGAATGTCACTAGTCCTGCTGTAGGTTCTAGGTTGGCTGAGAGTGCTGGTGTGAGCAGAACAAACGCTGCTCGTGCTAGCACTCACGGCCAACCTAGAACCTCCTAGAGTGCCATTTTTCTGCTCACACTACCTGCCAATCTAAAACCTCAGGACAAGAGTGACATTTATTCTGTTCACAGTCTATCTAGAACCTCCAGGGGGACTGGTGACATTCTGCTCACAACCACAGCCGACCCAGAACCTACAGGACTAGTGTGAATGCTCACATCCACATCTAGAACCTCTCAAAAAACTAGTTACATTAATTCAGTTCAATCTAGAACCTCCAGAAGGACTACACAAGCATTTATTCTGATCATGTAGAACTAGTGACATTCTACTCACAGCATATTAAGAACCTTTAAATATACTAAAGAGACATGTATTCTGCTGGCACTACCACACCCACACCAACCTAGAACCTTCAGAAGGACAAGTCACATTTGTTCTGCTCACACTAGCACTCACAGCCAACCTAGAACCTACAGCAGGACTAGTGACATTCTGCTTACATTCACAGCTTACCTAGAACCTCCAGGGCTAGAGGGACATTCACTCTCCACCCATTACCACGTGAAGTAAGTCTAGAACCTCCAGATGACTAGAGTGACACTTAATCGGCCGTTTCCAGACTGTAAGCCTGTAATATAGAAACACCAGGACACTTCTAACGTCTCACCCACCAGGTACGGGGTCCTCGTTAAGCGCAGCCGTGTCCACCGTGGACGGGGGCGGCGCCATGTGCTCGGGACTCTGGGGCAGGAGCTCGGCCTGGAGGCTGCCGTCCACCTGGGTCTGAGCGCCCGTGGTCTGAGAAAGAAAATCACAAACCTCTTCAACTGTTCAGACTTTAACCCGGTATGAATCTGCAGGTTTCTATGGCATTCAAATGGTCTTTAACCCGGTATGAATCCTGTGTGTGCAGTCATCCAGTATGAATTCACATTCACATGCAAGTAGATTGTACATACTGACCTTAACAATCGCGGAATGATTTTTATCCAGTATGAATCTGCAGTGCGTGCAGTTTTTAACAGTCTGACAGTCCTAATTGTAATAATAATCAAATCAATAATTCATTTTAACCCAGTATGAATTTGCAGTGTCTGAATTACTTTCTAAAGTCTGACCGTCCTAACTGTGGAACATTTTTAATCCAGTATGAATTTGCAGTGTCTGCAGTTTTTGGTCTGTCAGTATTAATCCTGATAGAATTTGAATCCAGTATGAATCTGCAATGTGTGCAGTTTTTAAACAGTGTGCTAGAAACAATCGTGATAGAAATTTAATCCAGTATGAATCTGCACTGTCTGCAATTTTTACAATCTGACAGTAATAATTGTGATAGTTTGAACCCAGTATGAATCTGTCTGAGCACTGAAAATATTTACAAATGATTTTATCCAGTATGAATCTGCGGTCTGCAGTTTTTTAACAGTCTGACAGTAATCGTCCTGATGGGTTTTTTAATCCGGTATGAATCTGTCCGAGCGCTGAAAATATTTACAAACGATTTTATCCAGTATGAATCTGCAGTCTGCAATTTTTACGGATTGACAGAAATGATCCTGATAGCATTTTAATCCAGTATGAATCTACAGTCTGCAATTTTTACAATCTGACTAATTATCGCGATATAATTTTAATCCAGTATGAATCTGTCCGAGCGCTGAAAATATTGAGTGCTAAAGTGATTTTATCCAGTATGAATCTGCTGTCTGCAATTTTTACAATCTAACAGTAATTATCCTGATAGCATTTTAATCCAGTATGAATCTGCAGTCTGCAATTTTTACAGTTTGACAGAAATGATCCTGATAGCATTTTAATCCAGTATGAATCTGCAGTCTGCAATTTTTACAATCTGACAGATAGCATTTTAATCCAGTATGAATCTGTCCGAGCGCTGAAAATATTGAGCGCTGAAGTGATTTTATCCAGTATGAATCTGCAGTCTGCAATTTTTACAGTTTGACAGTAATAATCCTTATCGAGTTTGAACCCAGTATGAATCTGGTATAAACACATCAGTTCAACAGTTCCCGAACAACTACAACCCAAATGATTTTACAGCACTTACAGAACAGTCTAAGGCCCGGGGGTCTAGTTCTGGTGACCCAAACCCCTTGACCTCTTGAGGTCATGCAAAAAAAAAAAAAACACCACCACACACACACACACACACACACACACACACACACACACACACACACACAACAAACGGAGGGTCCGGCATCACAAGACTCACTTCAGGACAGGACAGGACATCAGCTCAGCACACACTCACCACTGGAGGAAGTGGCACCTCACCTGGAAGAGAAAGTTGCTCCAGGACGCATCCATTTCTCCGGCTGTTCGGCTTTTCAGTAGAAGTGAAGAAGAGGAGCAGACCTGCAGGGCTTCCTCCTCATCCCCTTGTAGGAGCACCCTCCAGGCTTCCTAATGCTGCTGCTGCTGCTGCTGAGGAGGAGGATGAGGAGGATGATGAGGATGACTTTAATAATTAAGAATGTTTAATAATAATAATAATATTAATAATAAAGCCAATGTTGACATTTCTACACATTCATGCATTAGATAAGGAGAGACCCACACGGCGTTAGGAGGCTCTGTTGTTGTTGTTGAGGAGGAGGAGGAAGATGATGATGATGATGATGAGGAAGATGAAGATGAGGAAGATGATGTTAATGTCTTTTAGGCAGTAAAATAAGCTGGGATTTCTCAGACTGAGGTTAAAACCACACCGCTTGAACGTGCTTCCCCCTCCCACCCTGCTAACAGGCCGCGGTGCTTCAGTCGAAGCCTCGGTGTCGAGTTCACGCCGTGGCCGAGGCAGAGCGAGCCTGAGCCCGGCCGCCTCGGCGCCTCCACCACTCGCACGATGTCATCTTTCTTTTTTTATCGCTCTCTCCCTCTCTCTCTCTCGCTCTCCCTCGCCCCCTCTCCCTCGCTCTCCCGCTCCCTCCCTCCCCGAGTTTCTTTCTTCCTTTTCTTTTTTAATTCCTCTTTCTTCTCCCCCTCCTCTCGGCTCCTCTCCGCCGCGTCCCCGCTGCTCTTAAAGGGATGCTCGGTGGAAAAACACACACACGGGAGCGCGCACGTACGCGCGCACGTCCGCGCGCACGCACGCACGCACACTCTCCTTCGCTCGCTCGCTCTCACACACACACACGTACACGCACACTGTCTCAAGCGATCACGCGCGTTGCGCGTGATCGCTTGAGACAGTGTGCGTGTACGTGTGTGTGTGTGAGAGCGAGCGAGCGAGCGAGAGCGAGCCAACGCATGTGCGCGCTCCCGTGTGCGCCGACACAAATGAAAACGCAGCATCCGTCCTCCCCCTCCCCCTCCTCCGCAAAACCCCCGCCTCTCAAAACACCGACACGATAAAGATAAACGACTCACGACGGAATGACGTCAAAACGAGCGAAAAAGCCCGAAAACCGGGGAGAAAAAAAACAAACCAAAACAAGAAATTACCGTAATAACGCCCAGCGCGCGCGTCTTAAAGGGATGCGCAGACTGACGCAGAGAGGATTTTCTTCACCGAGGACGTTATTTTTACGCGCTGACCTTCAAACCAGCTATATATCCCTTATTTTAATAAATATAATTAATATAACAAATAATTAAATAAATACAGGCCTTTAAAACGAGGCTGTGTGAATGGTAACAGGGTTGTGAGTCATTACGGTATTCAGTATTACACAAAACTTTGTTTTGTTTTTTACCAATAAATAAATAAAATTAATTAAAATTAATATATTAATATATATTTTCTTTTCACTGTGTTAATTATGTTATATATGTTTAAGTGATAAGATTAAATCATACAGATGCAGGTAAATACAGGCCTTTAAAACGAGGCGTGTGATTGGTAACAGGGTTGTGAGTCATTACGGTATTCAGTATTACACAAAATTAGCTCAATTACTGCAAAAAAATGATTATAAGTGATTAAAATGTTTGATTGGGAACAAGATGTTCGCTAGAAATTTCTTGAAATGTGTGATTATGGTGTTTGGAAACAGTTCAAATGTTTTGTTTACCAATAAAAAGTAAATAAATTCAGTTAAAAGTCAAAAAAATGTGTTTTCCTTTTGTTGTGTATATTATATTATATATATATATATATATATATATATATATATATATATATATATATATATTTAAGTAATATATATATATATATATATAAAAATAATTAAATAAATAAATAAATAATACTAGCTGGTCTGTTTTTATTTGACCAGCATGACCAACCAAAATGTTTTGTTTACCAAAAAAAAGTAAATAAATTCAGTTAAAAGTCCAAAAAAATTGTTTTCCTTTTGTTGCGTATTATTATTATATATATTTAAGTAATATAATCCCAAAAAATTTTAAATAAATAAATAAAACTAGTCTGGTTTTATTTGATCAGTTAAAAGTCTAAAAAAAAACTAAAAATTTGTTTTGCTTTCATTACGTTTATAATATTATATATATTTAAGTACTATTTATCTAAAAAAATAATTAAATAATACAGATGCATTCAGTATTACAAAACTTAGCTCTTACTTCAAAAAACTGATTAAAACTGATTAAAATGTTTGATTGGGGACAAGATGTTCGCTAGAAATGTAAGATTATGGTGTTTTGAAACAGTTGAAATGTTTTGTTTACCAAAAAAAAGTAAATAAATTCAGTTAAAAGTCTAAAAAAATTGTTTTCCTTTTGTTGCGTATTATTATTATATATATTTAAGTAATATAATCCCAAAAAATTTTAAATAAATAAATAAAACTAGTCTGTTTTTATTTGATCAGCATGACCGACCTGACCAAAATGTTTTGTTTACCAAAAAATAAAATCTAAAAATTCATTTTCCCTTCATTACATTTCTATATAATATTATATATATTTAAGTAATATTTATCAAAAACATTAATTAAATCATACAGATGCAGGTAAATACAGGCCTTTAAAACGAGGCGTGTGAATGGTAACAGGGTTGTGAGTCATTACGGTATTCAGTATTACACAAAACGTAGCTCAATTACTGCAAAAAACTGATTATAAGTGATTAAAATGTTTGATTGGGAACAAGATGTTCGCTAGAAATGTTAGATTATGGTGTTTTGAAATTCTGTTAAAAGAAAATATTTGTTTTCCTGCTCTATTACATTTATTTAAGAAATATGTATCTAAATAATTAATTAAATAAATACATAAAACTAGCTGGCCTGTTTTCATTTGACCAGCATGACCGACCTGACCAGACTAGGCAACCAGTATGGCCAAAGTGCTCAACCAGGTCATACTTCTCTGGGTTGACCCTGCGTGAACGGCTTGAATAAACTGGCCGACTAGCTTTTTGACCATGTGGACCAAACTAGCCCACCAGTAAGACCAGCTTGACGGCTAGCTTGATTAAGCTGGTTAGGCCGAGAGTGACGAGCTTAAGAAGATGCTTAAGAAGCTTAACCAGTAGTTTTCAGCTGAATGACCAGCTTTTGAACCACCTTGACCATCAACTTAGAACATCTGGCCTCGAGCCGGATATTTCAGCAGGGCTTTTATTTTGCTTTATATGAACTATAGAAATGATTCGATCACGAACGGCTTGAATTAACCGGTCAACTGGCTTTTCCTAAATAGTAAAAATGACCAGCTTGCTGACCAGCAGGACCATGTGGACCAAACTAGTCAACCAGTATGACCAGTTTGACTGTATACATAAATATTTAGCTAACATTATTGAGACAATATAACCCAAGCTACGTCCATGCTAATAGCTAGCTAACACTGCTGCACACTGAAAGCAGAGCTTGCTGGGTTAGGAGGGGTATTCTGGTGACGTAGCTAGCTTGTAGGTCCGGATGTGACGTGGTGTTGGAGCTAACGGTCTGTACAGTAGCTTAGCAAATTGCTAAAGCAGGAGCTACAAGCTAGCCGCACCACTCCTTCCCCTCACCTCCGTTTGTCTTGTGCTTGTGAATCGAAATGAACTGCGATCAGACGCTGAACGCCTTTCTTAATTTGACTGAACTTCATTCACGTATCCTTAGTGTTCGGAGAGTGAAATGACCACACGCAGACGCTCCGTGTTAATATCAATTTATTACCTTTTAAATGACTTCTCATTTTGTTCAACACACGTTCGGACGACTCCCCTCCGGCTGAGCTGGAAGTTTAAAGTATTAAAAACGTCCTTTCAGGCAAAACCTCCACTTCTAACCCCACAGTCATTTTCACAGTCGGCCTACGGGGCTATCAATCGGGGCTGGTGGATGGACGGGATCCGTCCCCTTGTCCCCCCCGTCCCCCCGTCCACTGAGACGCCTCGGCCTAAAACAAAACAAGGAGAGCCTCCTTTACCACTGTACATGGATCCGCCCACCGGGATCGGCTCGTCAGCGTTAGCCCTTGCCTCTAAGGTGTTTATTTTTGTTTGTTTGTTTGTTTGTTTGTTTGTTTGTTTGTTTTCGAGCCGATCGTGGAAACCGCTCCGAGACCAGAGGAACCGGTGAGGGGAACAAAAAAAAAAAATCCATTTCTGTGGCACAACCTCATCAGCCCTCCCGACAACTACAGACCCAACACTCAAGATACATAAGGAGTTCGGCATGCACGTTTTTTTTTTTTTTCTTTTCTTTTTTTACTTTAAACCAAGCATAAAGGAGCAGGTTATACAGAGTCGTCAGAGCTGGTGTTTCTCACTTTTCGTCTTTTAGATTTTCTTTCTTTTTCTGCTCGGGTAAACTACAGTCTCGGTGACCACTGGACTGAGGAACGTACGAGTTCTACCGCATACCCTTCGGTCTTGCACATGCCCCCGTCGCGTTCGTCGCAGGTCTTCCGAAGTTTTCTCGGGATACGAATTCCTTCCGTTTTGCCCAAAAAGGAGAAAAGGAATAAAGGAAGGGAAATCGAGCAAGGAAACACACCTGACGCGAGAACCCTGGGACTGTCCGGACGCGACGTAACCCCCAGTACCTCCAGTCCCTTCCGTCCTTTGTGAAGCAAAGTGTGTCGTAAACCATTCAGCGTCTTACTGGTTACGGTCTACCACCTTCTCTTCGGTCAAGACCTCAGTCCTCGATCTTTCGCTGATTGCAATCCGGAGAAACTACAACACTTGCGTTATTCATTGTCGTTTTAACGTGAAATAATTCGGACTCAACTTTGAGAACTAGGCGCTCTCGTCAATCACGATTCGGTAAATAAAAAATATCACTGATTGTGTACCATTCGGCCAACACACACTCTCTCTCTCACACACACACACACACACAACCTGACTATTAACAATTATTAATAATCAAGTATTAATAACCATTAATACCGAACACACCAGACCTGACAAAAGTAACACTTCTGTTTGCGGTTAAAATTGTTTCATTTCCAACAAAAACAAACAAAGAAACAAAAAGAAGTTCAAAGCTGAGCTGATTGTTGTATTTGGAAAGCAAAATGTGCACATGATAACGACAAATAAGGTACTACGAGTTGGGCTCTAGTGGCGCAACCCCCGCTGTACGCTCCTACGGCTAAATGTTAGGCAATAATCCGTTCACATTTCGTTATATCAAAGTTATGATAATCATCGTTACTATAGAAAACTGTGGACACAATGCTGCAACACTTCAGATACTATATACAATCAAATTTACAACTGGTGGGAAACGTGACTCTAAATGTTCGGGTTTTTTTTTTCGGACAGTTACAGTAGCCTTACGTCTCAAGTGTGACTGGGTTACATATGAATACAAATGTATTTTGTACATTAATCTCATGCACTGGAGCAACTCCCACAGACACCAACGCTATTGTAAAGTCTGACGACAGCTGTTTTCGTTTTTTTCTTCTTTTCTTTTTTTAAACACGTCTAAAGTGTTGAAAGACTTAATAGTTTAATCTTAGAAACATTCTGTGTTCGCGTGTCTTGTGTACGTGTTCGTAAGTCCGCCTGGGCGAAATCTACGTAGCACGGCATTCTTTTAACACTCCTTAAAGGCAGTGGTGATGTTCCAAGCCAGTCAAGTAGGTTTTAATCATCTTGTTTCCTTGTTTTTAAACTTCTTTACGAAACAAGGTTTAAAAAACGGAAACATCTAAAACGACTATCAGCGAAATGAAAAAGGATACGATTAAGATGTGCTCTCTTGAATTTCTCTCGCTTTCTTTCGCGTAGCTTTAAACACATCAGAGGATGGCGACCCCGAGCTCTCTCGTTCTCGACCCTTAGGTCTGAAGGACTTTACACACCGGACGCGACGGGAATAACGGCATTTGGAAATCTGCAATTTTATTAGTACTCATGTATGCAGTGTTTTTTCTGGATAAAGAAACCGGAATAAGGGACGAACGTGTCCTTTTGCACTTCCGAAAAAAAGTCCGAAAAAAACCCCAGTGCAAACACTGACGTTGGATACATCCAATTTTGAAAAAGCGCCCACGCACTTTTACGCACATTCTTTCAGATGTCCGAACCTTATTCCGAGTTTGTTTACGCAGTTATATGTCAACTGATCACTGATTTTTCCATTACCATGCCAACACCAATCATAGAATTTACGTCATTGAGAAAAACATCGGAAATCATCGGTGCGAATCTAAAGTAACGTGTCTGTAAACCCACAGGGACAGATGATCGCGTCCGGTGTGTAACGACCTTAGGAGTAGGAGAGGTGCGATCCGTTGGAAATGTGGGAGGTGACAGAGGTGCTGCGGCTCAGGACTCCGTCCCCGCCACCCGAACCCCCCGGCCCGCCGCCGGAGGCCGTCCTGCGGAGGGGCTGAGGGCTGTTCCTCAGGGCCATCAGGCTGGGACCTCTTACCACCAGGCCCCCTCCGCCTCCGTACATCCCCTGCGAGGATGAGGAGGAGGAGGATGAGGCCTGGCCGGAGGAAGAAGAAGAGGAGAGCGAAATGGTGGGTGGGGCCGGGGGAGGAGGAGGGAGGAGAGCCAGGGACTGGGAGGAGGAGCGGGAGGGAAGGTGGTGGGGGAAGGCGTGGGGGTGGGCGAGGTCCCCCCGACTCCCTCCTACTCCCCCCCACTCCCTCTCTTTCTCCCGCTCCCTCTCTCGGTCCCTCTCCCGCTCCCGGTACAGCTGGGGCGTGCTCTGGTGGTGGTAGTGCTGGGGGAGGTGGTGGCGGTGGTGGTGGTGCGAGGAAGAGGACGAGGAGGAGGAAGAAGAGGAGGAGCGGGACGAATGGTGCACAACAGGGCCGTCCCGAGCCAGGCCCAGGGCGTGGGCAGAGGAGGACGAGGCCGACGACTCGGCCCGGCTGGGGCCCCGTCGGGAGTGGGGGTGAGGTCCCCCTCCGTGGCTCCAGTGGCTGGAGGAGCGCGGGGTTTGGCTGGACGGGTAACCCTGCTTGGGGTAGGCCTCGGACGGGATGCCCGTCAGTGCCAGGCTGCTGAAGCCCAGACGCAGGCTTTCCGAGTCGAAGGCCTCGATCTCGCTGGCCTGGCGCTCCAGCAGCGATCGGATCCTCTCGGAGCGCTCGTTCTGCAGAGACAGCATCTCCTCCTCGATCTGCAGGGAGACAGAAGAATGAGGGCTTTCCGGAAGAAGCTGTGCCGTGGTTTCAACGTCAACTGATCAGATCAATTACAGATAGACGGTAACTCATTAAAAAGGGAGACCCTGGCACATTCCCACCACACTGAGATCAGGCCGCCTGTTTACCCTCTGCTCCAGCAGCGCTCTGCGGATGGACACCCTCTGCTCCAAGTCCTTGACCTCCCTCTCGTGCTGCGTGTCGGTGTGGATCTTGATCTTGCTCTGGTAGGCGTTCAGCAGCTCCAGCTCCTGCTGCAGCTGCATCCTCAGCGCCTGATACTCCGCCTCCTGCGTCT
The DNA here is from genome assembly GCF_030463535.1 of Salminus brasiliensis. Classification (NCBI taxonomy): domain Eukaryota; kingdom Metazoa; phylum Chordata; class Actinopteri; order Characiformes; family Bryconidae; genus Salminus; species Salminus brasiliensis. The sequence continues at coordinate 32,794,649 of NC_132899.1, read as the reverse complement.
CATCCAATCGCAGCTGAAGAAACAAGAGTGCATATAAGGTCAGTGAGGCGGGGCCTCCGAGCACAGGACAGGAGGTCTGGACCCACGGTTTCAATGCTGTCTGATGGACCCTCGTCGACCCCCACTCGTGCCCCGTGAAGCCACTGCACCATCTTAGGGGCGGACCATTACCGTGTTAAGGATGGAGGTTTGTTGGGTGACCCAGAAATCAACTTGGGTGAATACTAGCAAACCGGCTATGCCGTTAAAATTAACCGTAGGGTAGTGGAACAACTAGCCGCACTCTCCAGCATATTAGCCAATTAGCTAGCTACATAACCTGTAGCTAGCTCTAAACTGTAGCAAGGTGCTAGCCGATTAGCTGGGATTTCTTCAATCCGAGTTGAGGGTCCGCCTCGGGATTTGAACTTGCGACATTCCGGTTGCTGTCTCACCTCAACCGGAGGTGCAAAAACTAGAGTAATTGAAGTAATTGAGTAATGGGGTATAATTAACTGCACTCTGGCCAATCAGCTCCTTACTTTCATGTTTATCAAAGTCTGTGAGGCCGTGAAGTCGCCAAGGGCTCACCGTAAACAGTACCGAACCAGAGGACGGGACATGCAGCGGAGGTACAGGGACAGTATCAGGAGCGTGGCTCGACGTGGCAACCCGTCCGCTCTCCGCCGCCGCCGCCGAGGGCATGCCGGTAATGGTGCAGAGTGAGGGGCGTGGCTCAGGGATGGTGGATGGGGGTGGAAATTGTGATTGACATGTCCTTGCCTTACTCACAGCCTGTGTGGACAGCATGTCGTTGATGGAGTGGTCGTACTGCTCGGCCAGGATGGCCAGCTTACGCGTCTGCTCGTCCTTCAGCCTCTTCAGCACGGCCTTGTGGTCCGACTTGGGCGTGTTCTCCAGCAGGTGGTTCCGCAGGGCCTTGTACTGCCGCGTCTGGATCTTGCACGTGTCCTGGAACTGACGCTTGATCTGAAGCTCTTTGGACTGGAGAAACAAGGGGGCGGGAAAGGGGGGGGGTGGAAAGAGTGAAAATGGAAGAGAGGCAAAGGGCAGGGGTATGACCGTCTTTGGCGGCCTCCATCTAAGGACAGCAGGAGCAGAAGACCTCGACATGCTCCACTTACCTTTGAGACACTCCTGAAACCTTGAAAACTCCTTTTATTCAATGAAACGAGTCAGTTTAAGCCGAATAATCTGAGCACTATTCTACTCGTCACTTTTTAAATTCTGTCTGGACGCAAAATGATGCCACAGCCAACCGTAAGGTCAGTTTAGCTCTAGCGTGCCAACAGCACCCCCTTGTGTTGAATCAGCCTGAAAACAAAGCTACATGCTTCACATCTGAGAGGAGGGGAACTGTAAAAAGGGTTCACTGTACAGTTCAGCAACGAGCCCTTGTGTCCCAGCAGGACTTATGAGTCTGGGCCCGTCCTGGACGACCACTGTCCACTCCTTACATTTCTGAGTCTTAAAAACTAGGGTTGTACAAATCCAGTAGGTGGTGTAGAGTAGTGGCTAACTACACCACCTTCACAATGACTAGGGCCCAAGCGAGCTCACCAATAAGAGTCCTGGAGCCAGTCTGCTAACTCCACACTCTCCGACCTGTGTAACACGATGCTCATATGAGAGCTCTGCATGAGGGGGTCGGACAACTGCTGGAAATGTGGAGGAAAATAAATAAATAAAATAAAATAAATAAATAAATAAATAAATAAATAAATAAAAATGAAGACAGAGAAACTCAAAAAGCAAAAAGACGGACGCAAATCAAAACGAACAAAAGACGAAAATTTCAACAAAAAATTTATTTCACATTGAAATGAATTCTCTCCACTTACAGTAAACATCCATTCATTCACTCAGTGAAGATGAAATGCACACGAAAAAAACCAAAAAACACTTTCTTAAAACCTGCAGAATTATCCCACACACACTCACACACACATAAAATGAACAGAATGTGTGTAAACATGCACAAATAAAAAACAAAGGTGATGTAAAAAAAAAATAATAATAAGAATAATAAAATAAAATGTAAAAAAACCACAAAAAAATGATACATTCAGCAGTACTAAACCGTTATGGCCGAACTTTACGGGCAGTAATACACAAATGCCTCACGTTTTTACTCAATTCAGAGAATTTCGATGAATTTGTTTCTGTTAAATTTTAAGCTCTGCAGGAATAGAGGTCCTAGATGTGCATCATTAAATCAATTCCCTTAAAAATCATTTTAAAACCCCTAAATAAATAAAATGAAAAAATAAAACTGATACTTTCAGTTGGGTCATCCCCAAACCGCTTCTAAGCGCAATAAAAGCTCCTGATATTTCGATTTTTCGAACTTCCTCCCAGTGCATGCTTTCCTTTTCTTTGATTATAACTCAGTAATAAAGCTCTTCATTTCTCTGCATCACATTCTTACGGCTGCAGCAATCTTTGGTTTCGGTTTAGCGGCACCGCAACCTACGATTCCTCCAGAGGATTGTCTTCAGATATTAGTTTAGCCTTAAAAGCCTAGAATATTCTATTTCTATACATATAAACAATAATAAAATACTTCACTTTCATTTGCGCTGTTCAACAGTGAACATGCTTAGCTAAAGCTCTTATCTCCATATAAAAGTATATGACTTCAGAAATGTTTACACGGTAAATCGTTCAGTACACGTCATTGGCAGAAAAACAAAAAGCACAATAACATTTATAAACGTCTGAGATTATCGTCTGCCTCGCGTTTTCGCCCGTTACTCAAGTCAACCAGTCCAGGAATATTCTCTCACTACTCTCCAGTTTGCGCTCATCCAGCGTTCACACCCAGCTAAATGGCTCATTATTTCGAGAAATTAAGGCAAAATAATTCTTTTTAAAAAGAACAGGATCTTAAATAAAATACTTTTTTAGTGATTTTTTGATGTCAATAAATCTTAAAATATTTAATTCATTATTTTAAGATAGTAAGAAGTTAATAGAAAATGAGATGTTAAGTCAAAACCGTACTAACAAGTAATTCTAATGTATTAAGTAAGACTTATTTTTGTGAAAATCTCACTAAAATAAGTCATTATTTTGCGATATTAGGTCATAATATGTAATACTTTGCAGATATGAAGTTAATTTCTCACTAAAATAAGCAAGAATTTTGAGATAAAGTGAGACTCGTGAAGTCCGGGCCGCCACGCACAATTTCTGAAATTATGACTCTGGTTTCTAAAACCCTACAGCTCACTTCCCACCACCAGGAAAGAGCCAGGCTGGTGGAGGGTGGAGGTGGGGCGATATTGCACTTCCTTCAACATGAACTACGTGTGTAGTGTGTAGTGTGTGTGGCTGTGGGCTGAAATAGTGTAAATAGCTGATCATACAGATAGTACAGTACAGTGCTTACAGTGGCTGCTGCAAAAACACTAGTTCGGTTCATCTGAACAGAAGCAGTCGTGGCGTCAGAGGCAGGCCCATGGCGGCTTACTCAAGTGACCCCCCTGCTGTGCCAGGAAAGCTTCTCTGAAATCAGAAGACTTCCTCAAGCGGAGAGCGAATACGAAAATGAGGGACAAAAAAAACACAACAACAACAACAATAACAACAACAGAACCAACAGATTGCACAAATATGGTCATGAACCAAAAACTGTAAGACATAAGTCTTAAGTCATTAAGAAAATAATAAAAAACAGTAATTCAGCGGCATAAAGGGAACTTTTACGAAAAGCACATTCACTGGACGAGGGGTCGTGAACATACGAGTTTGGACAGATGGTGAGGAAATGGGCTGAAAGCCAAAATGCAACTAATTCAGTGGGAAAAGGGAGTGGTCCCAGTGAGCGGGGGGTCGGGAAAATACAGACAAAGTGGGAACAAAAAGACAAACGCAAACAAATAATAATAATAATAATAAAAATAAAAAAATACACGAGGACGGGCGACGTGAATGAACGATCACACTCAGACAGACAACTGCTTCAGACAGCTTCCCTAGATGACATCCAACATACGACACCCTAAGCTCGAAACCCTAACCCCACCCCTCCGCAAATCTCCCTTGCTCATTTCCGTCTATCTCCAAGGCACAATCTTCCCCTTCAAGCTCCTCCCTGAAGCCGTCCTCCTCAGGCCACTCTCCCACCTGCCCTCCTCCCTGTACACCCTTTCCCGCTCCGCCCTCCTGCGCCGCTCCCTCTCTCTCCTCTCCCTCATCCTCCGCCGCTGCTCCCTCACCGCTTGAGGCAGGAGCCTGGGCAGCTTGCTTGGCTTCTCTTCGCGCAAGAGCCCAAAGGCCCGCAGCCTGCTCAGGTACTGCGGAGGAAGCTCTTTCAGGACTTTGCTGGCTACTTTAAGCACCACCGAATTGGCCAAATCAGCCAGGACCCCTATGGGACGGCGGACGAAGCGCCTCGCCCAGAGCAGGCACCGGGCCAGCAGGGCAGATCCCATGCGCCGGGACTGGTACTCGGCCGGGAGGCTTTTGACAGGCACAGGGATCCTGGAGCGCCGGCCGCCCCAGTTGCGGCCGGCTTTTGGGAACATGTCGTAGAGGCTGCGCTCGGCCAGGCCGCCCAGCAGCGACTGGCACAGGGTGAAGAGAGGCTTGGGCAGGCGGAAGAGCAGCCGCACCCAGAGCCGCCGGAGCTTGCGCGGGGAGTCCTGGAGGAAGACTCGGGCTGGTCGTACCACCAGCACCACCAGCAGGTAGAGGGAGAGGAAGAGGGAGGGTGAGCTGAGGAAGAAGGCCGAGATCAGGGCCACCGGGACGTAATAGAGGCCCAGGCTCAGCGACAGGCCCAGGCTGAAGAGGCCCGAGGCCCAGAGCGTGAGCGATAAGTATGTGGACAAAGAGAGGGAGCAGAGGGAACGCAGGAAGAGGTACGAGAAGAAGAGGGCCAAGAAGGCCAGCTCGGCCGAGAGGAGGACAGAAGCGAGGGAAGGAAGGGGCGGGGAGCGGCGGAGGGAAAGAAGGAAGACGGCGAGGGACAAGAGGGTGGGCACGGACGGCTGAACCGCCGCAGACAGCGAGAGGACGAGGCAGATGGTGTGGGAGAAGAGCGAAGGGAAGGAAGGCTTAGAGGAGGAGGGCGGTGAGGCCGGGGCACGAACGGGAGGCGGCTCAAGCTCCTCCAAAGTGTCGGGGAAGTAAAATTCGGACAGCTCGTCCACGTCCCGTTCACGCTCGCGAGGCCGGTGCTCAAGAGAGGGTGTGGAGATGATGAGCTCTGACGGACAGCCGTCAGCCACGCCCCTGCCCTCTTCCCCTTCTTCCTCTGTCTCCATCTCTGTCTCACTGCCCGAATCATCCTCCTCGTCCCACTGTGTGCCATCCACCTGTCTCCGGTGGCCTTCTCCGTCATCGCCCTCTTTACGTTCCTTCTCCTCCTGCCATTCCTCAGTCCCTACCCTCTCCACATCTACATCCTCCTTGGCGAATACTATCCCACCTGCCGCTTCCGCCTCTCCCCCAGCCTCCTTCTCCCCACTCTGCTCAGTTAAGGGCTGTATATGGCTTCCCTCATCCTGCCTGCTCACAATATCCCTCCCTTCTCCCAAGCCCTCGCTGCTGCTTCTCTCACTTCCATCAACTTCGTCAACCCTCTCTTCCTCTACGGTTACCCCCACAGATGAGGCCGACTCTCCGTACATCACCCTCTGATCCCCATCCCTCTCCTCAACCAGTTCTTCCACCCCGTCCCTCACAGGCCCTGACCCCACGTCATCGGGTCCCTCCCCCGCAGGGTCTGTGCCGTCTGTCTCACTCACTCTCAGGCTCTTGGGCTGCTGGCGGACCTCCATGGCATGCTTCTGGCGGAGCTCCTGCTCACGCCGCTTGTTGTACTCCATCTGATTGGTGAGCTCGCTCTGGTGCTGCGTGCGGATCAGGTCGGCACGGGTGCGCTGCACCAGGCCCAGCTGCCGGAACTCCAGCTCCTGTGTGGACTCGTGGTGCCGCAGGAGCATGGCGCACTCCAGGTCCTTCAGTGTCTGCTTCTTGTTCAGTTCCTGTGGGGAGAGATAAGGATGCCTCCTTTTTAATCCGGACAAGGAAAATCTGGTGGAGAAATTGAAGCAGTTATATAAGCAGTATATTTTTACACTTTCGTCAACTGAGCTCCTTGAAGATCCACTTTTCTGGAGCGCTCCAGCCCTAATCTGCCACATCTTAAGTCCTTGCTTAGCTGGGTCAAGCGGGTTAGATTGGGACAGAGGTGAAACCTCCAGGTTTAAAAGTTACATTTTCGGAGTGTGAAATGACTCCTGCTGTAAACTAGTAGGAGCTGCTCCGGACAACATTTTAAGTGGTGGTAGGTGGCAGTAACTTCAGGCTCCTGCAGATGCCGCTGCACAAGGATGACGGGGCTATAAAGACCTGCGGGAGTGTGACGGGATCCATAGACTGAGCCTGAAGTTACTACCACCTTAAAATACACAAGGCATCGGTCAAGAAATTCATCGTATCTTTGTATCTTCGCAGAGACCTGGGGATGATGAGTTTCCCCACCATAGACCAGTGGTCAAAAGGTCCAGCGATCACTTCTTCTGGTGTGTGTTATTCTGTACAGCTCCTGTAATATCCTCTAAATATTGGTGGCAGTATTGAGACTGATGGATCAACTCATGGTTCACGTGCGTACTGCCATGCTCTACCTCTCTGACCAGGTCCTGCTCCAGGTTGTGTCGGGCCAGCAGCATCTTCCTCTTGTACTGACGGCACTGCAGCTCGTAGTACTGCCTCTGTCGCCGCAGCAGCCCTGCCTCCTCCTCGGCCTGGTGCTGCTGCAGACACTCCTTCTGCTGCACCAGCCACTCCTGCTTTTCTCGCTTCGGTGTGGACTGGTTCTCGTTCAGCTCCTGTGTGCAGAAGGAGGAAGATTCGACTGTTAGACTGTCGGGAGTGTTTTCAGTATTCGAGTCGAGTCTGGCTCCTCTCTGACCCTGACGGCAAGCCAGTAAGGTATCAGCCAAGAGCCTTTCACCTTGGCGGAGGAGTCTAGACACAGCAGCTTTTCTAAACCAGCCAGGAGACATTTCCCATCGCAGAAGGACTTTGCATTGCCAGGGTTTTTTTTTTAAAGCCACTTGTGGGGCTCTGATTGTAGCTGGGGAGTTTCCTTGCTGAGAGCTGTGTGTGCATGTTTTGATTACTGTTCATTTATCTAGTGTGTCTTTTGATGTTTTGGTGTGCTGCATAAATCAAAACTATATATAGTAGTTTATCGTTTTGTGATAAATTACGCAATATGTAATATGCAGGGATGTCCCAACCTGATCTCGGGATAGGGTCCAGATCCAGGCATTGTTAATGGATCGGGTATCGGCTGTCACAGCAGGTATAGCAGAGCGCCACTGATGGATTATTTGCGTGTAAGAATACATTATGTACTCATAAACATGTTTATATGTGTATTCTGCTATAATGACCAAGCCTGAGACAGTCAGCATTTCTGTGCTCAAGATTAGTGTAATACCCTTGGGGGGCTAGGCAGAGCCTACTTGGGGTGAATCAGAGGTAAACTGATTGGAAAAAACCCAAAATTCTGCAGTAGTGTGATTGTCAGCACAAATGGCCTTGCAGGTGTTAGCACTCTTTTAAAAAATAAAGTCGTAGGAACGAAGGACATAAGCGAATACAAAAGTGACAGGGTTAAGGGGTAAGGGGCTTCCCATAGTAATATAAGCGGACCCAATCGTGAGATATTATGATAAAAAAATATGCGTGGGGGTAGCCACAGCTAGACAAGGACAGTATATAAGGCCCAAGAGGAGCCTCACTTTTTTAGACTGCTTTGGGAGAGTGCTTTACATGTAGTGCCTTAGTCTTCACCTTATTTTGTACACTTTATACAGAAATAAAGGTTGCACTCTGCCTTTCTATTGACTACGGAGCTGGATTCTTTTATGCACCATTTCTAAATGCTTATTAGCTGATTGGGGGATTTATAGAGAAAAAGAGCCGACACCACCTTGCGTCCTCTAGGCGCCAATAATTGGCATGATCCTCAGCTGCTGCAGACGAATTATCTGCTATTATCTGTGACCTTATTTCAGTGAGTAAAAGGAAAGAGGAAGACTTTAGCTTAGCATTAGCTCAGAGCCTCGCTGTAAACGAGACCCAGAGATATTGTATCCATTCTCTCCATTTGGGAAGGTCTAACGGTCCTCCCATCCCGTCTAAACTCCTGAATTGCGCCTGGTTAGAAGTGACTAGTGGTCAAACTGTGGAGGAAATGCTCCACCACACTCTTTGGTTCAGAACCGAAGAGAATGCTAACGCTAATGCTCACACACTAGGTGATCAGACTGCAGAGCTGGAGAGGAGCTGGGAGCTGAATGGTCAGGTGGGTCAGTCAGACTGGACTGTAAGAGATTAAACAACTGTTTTAGAAACTGATTTTAGAAAACTGGAGCTAAAACAGTGATTTTACTGCTGATTACTAAGTTGTAGGGCTGTATTTTTTTGTATCGGCCAATAGGCAGCGCTAGAAGACTCGGATCCGGGGGTAATATACCTTGATCGGGACATCCCTGATGAGACGCTTTTCCGGGCACATTGTGGACACCACCAGCAACTCCAGAACTGACTGCATGTTTCATAACAGAGCGAGCATGACTGGACCTGCCGAACTGGGCTGGGTGCAGCCGCAGTTGGACAGCAGCGCTCCTGTCGACTAGGCGACAACAATCACACGCTGAAGCAGGCCTCAAATTACCGACCCGCCGTTCCTCACGCTGATTTACTGAGCAGCTAGCGGTAGCAGGTGTCTCCTTTTTGGAGAGAGAGAAGCTTGTAAAGGGCTCCTGCAGGTCAGCGGGCGTAATTCTGCTCACCTCCTTCAGCTGCTCTTTGCGCTGCCTGTACTGCCGCTTCTGAGACTCCAGCAGAGTCGTGAGTTCCTTCTTCTGCTGAGTCAGGATGTGCTGCTGGAACTTCTTCTCCTCTGTGGAGGATCCCTTAGTCTACAGGAAGGAAGACGAAGGAGGTAAACGGTTGCGTATCCATGTAGAAGACCAGGAGATCTAAACACTCATGCTGATGATCACATGACACCTGATGTGATCATCCATTTAGAGGTAAAGAACTTAAGACGCCATAGCCCAAATGAGGGCTCCAAATCAGTCACTGTGAACATCTAGCAGTATATCTGAAGCATCACAGGTCCAATATAAGCAACCAAGATACCATATTACAGCTTAGGATCTCTGCTTTTAATCAAATTTGCCATTTTAGCTTTAGTTTATTTTAGAAAATATATATCTTGGTAATGAAAAAATGCTAATATAGGTACAGGAGCCCTATAGGACACTTGGAGAAGCTGCCTGTCTCACGGTCTACTCCAGCTAGAATATCTAGAGTAGACCCACGGTGACACGAGATTCAGAAGCAAAAAGTGTTGGTGGGCATAAAGGCTTCAGTTTATAGTTTAAATCTAGATTTTAAAATGAAATTCAGAACAAAACACCTATTTATGGTTTTCTTCATATTTTGAAAACTGCAGATCAGCTTCAGTATCTTGAAATGTTCTCTATTACACATTTAAAGGCTTTTCAGTAACATTAGCTCATGAAATTGCCTCTAGTTTAAATAAGGCTTGAGCAGAAAGCCCCAAGATTTGGGGGTGTAATTTCAGGCGGAAGATGGAATGGAGGTTTGGGAGGTTAATGGACGGTTCTTCAGAAAAACAGTGTGTGGGGAACCTTTTTAATGTTTGAAGAAAGGTTAAGAAACCCATCACTAAATAAAGCTTCTCATTTATGTCCTCCCCGTCCTCCGCTCCCTCACCTCTTTCTCCAGTATAACCTGGTGCTTCTTGTTGAACTTGTCGCTCTCGCTGCTGAAGTTGTTCCTCTGCGTCTCCAGCTCCTTGTCCAGCCGCAGCTGGTGCTCGTCCATCTCGGCCTTCAGCTTGTTCTCCAGGGCCATCAGCTGCTTCTGGTGCTGGCGCCTCATGCGCTTGTAGCCGGACATCTGCTCCCGCAGCGCCGAGCCCTGCTCGTGCTCCTGGATCTGACGCGTCACCAGCGACGCCGTCCGGATGGTGGCGAAGTGGTCCCGGCCTCGGCGCCGGCGCCCACCACCGCCGCCTCCACCACCGCCGCCACCGCTGGACGGCCCCTGTTGCTGGGAGTCCACCTCTGGCTGGTAGGGATCGTCGTAGATGTTGTCATGGCTCTGGGAAGTGGACAGAGGAACGAGACAGAGGTGACGGACAGTTCGGAATTGGGCTCCTCTGCGATTTTTTATTTTTTTTTACGAAGCCCTTGAGCTGAACAGGGTGTGCTGGAGCGCCGCGTACTTGCATGCGGGGAATTTTTCACACAGAGCTGTGAAATCTAACACGTTCCCTCTGTCCCATATGGAATTCACAGCACAAAGAGTGGGCGTCTGGATTCTACATTCATCTTTAAATCAGACGAGAAGTTAAACTTAGACTTACAGTTCCTCAACTTCTCCCACAAAACAAATCCCACTGAAAAACGCATGGCAGTAAGTTTGTGGACACTACTGCCCCTCCAGCGTTTCCTCTGAAATCAGGGGGATTAGCCAGGAGTTTGTCCAAGTCTTTGAGGAGGATTTCACTGCATTGAGCCACACAGTGAAGAGGTATGGATTGGACGGAGCTCAGTCATTCCAGAGAACGCATTCATACCCCTGTAGCCAGGGATGGACTCTCCATCGGGAGGGCCTCAATAGACCCTTCTGTCCTTCAGTGCACCAGCCAATAACTCAAATACTCTGGCCTATCTGCCTATCTCTGTCCAGTCGGAATATAGGTTTAATGCCGGCCAACATCGCTTTAAGAGTGATGAGGGGAGAGCGCGCCATCTACCCACCCGGCCAATTGTGCAATTTATCAGACTCCGGCTGCCGATGGCAAAGCGGCGTGGCTCGGGATTCGAACTCGCAACCCCCAGGCCACTGTGGCAGTGCATTGTGACCACTGAACTGACCACTGGGCCCCGACGCGTCCGAGGAGGAGATTACCCCAGTGTAAACGCATTTCCCCTTCAAGGATACTGACCAGGGGTTTGTGCAGCACGGAGCTGTTGGAGGTGACCGTGTGCTCGCCCTCCTGCATCATGGCCATCTCCCCGCTGTCGTCCGAGCCGTCGGCCAGGCTGTTCACCGAGGAGCTCTGGGAGCTGGCGCTGATGGACATGGAGGGCAGCGAATGCGAGCTCTCCATGCTGTTCACCGTCCCCGTCCGCAGCATGTACTGCTCCACGTCCTGCAGGGCGAGAGGACAAACAGGCCCAGCATCAACATCAGCCTCAACTAGCTGCACTACCCCCCTGACCAGTGTGAAGTAAACCTGCTATATATTAGTCTGGGCGTGGTCTTAATATTCTAATCAGCGTGCGTGATTGACAGCCCTCCATCACTGGTGAACAAGCCTAGTTTACGATACTGTGGCGACGCTGAGCGTCGTGGTTTACTGAGGTTTACACATACAGATATATACACAAGCTCGAACCACGGCTGGAGGAGCAGCCGCTGTATTGGGGGGTACTGGCTACCCACCTCCTCCTCCTCCGCGCCCTCAGCGGCCGGGCCGTTGTGCGTTTCCTGGAAGAGGATCTTCTTCATTTTGCGGTACTGCAGGTTGTCGAGCTCTCGCACGGCGTCTTTAGTGCGTGTGATCAGATCCATCACCACCGTCAGCGGGCGCTCCCGACACAGGAAATGATGCTAGGAGACGAGGGAGAGAGAGAGGGAGAGAGAATGTATTTAGAATAGCACAGAAATAAACACTGGGGTCAGGGACCCAAGGCAAGCCTAGCCCCGCCCATTCAGCCTACAGCAGCCTAGCCCCGCCCATTCAGCCTACAGCAGCTTAGCCCCGCCCAGCCAATTACTCAAATACATGCCTGTGGTGGTAGGCTGATGTGCAGATATGCACACCATGGACAAAAGTATTGGGACACCTCCACACTATTCCACCTAGAGGAGCTTTTCTGACATCCCATTCTAAACCCATAGGCTTTATTAATATGGAGCTGGTCCCCCTTTGCTCTAAGCTCTACCAGCAGCAGCAGCAGGTCTGGAGCTCTGCAGTTACTGAGTCAGTTGGAGGCTTTTCTGCACTCGGCCCTGACCCCGCTCTGTAACTTTACGTGGTCTGACAGACACTCGGTGGCTGAGCTGCTCTCTGTGAGCTGCGTGGAAGAACGACAGACTGCAGGACTAGAGGCTGGATTTTATACAGCTGTGGCTGAACGGGACCGAGCGCAGAGAGGAAGCTCACCTTGAGCAGCACGTCAGAGGTAGGTCTGTCCTGGGCGATCTTCTGCAGACAGGAGTCCACGAAATTCCGGAAATAATCCGACCTGAGGAACACAGTGCAGCCAGGTGAGCGTCTGAATTGTGAGTCAGGTGTGAACAGGGGCTACAGAGGGAGGCAGAGTGTCGCGCAGACAGGAGAACAGGCTGGCAGCAGATTAGTCCTGGGTGATGCATCATCGGTACTGGTATTGCAGCACATCTGTCATGAGGGTTTGTGATATTAATAGATAAAAGCTTGGCTGACTGCGACATTTGCCTTTTTGCTGGGTGCTTCAGATTTGCTTGCAAAGAGTTCAAAACACAGACGGCAATTTAATAAATGTAATAAACCTCACTGTCTAAGACCAGTCCAATCAAAACCAGCAATATGAGGCACCAAGACAATCGAGGAAGTCGGATACGTACTAGACGTCTATGGTGACCCTTTTTTTTTTTGCTTCCTTAATTAGGTACCCCCTCATACTGTGAAAATACTGTGCTACTGATTATTTCTGAACAATGGAAAATCTAAAAACTTTCATGCAAAAACCTTGTATGTCCAAAACTGCAGCTTTAGAACTTTACAAGAGAAGGAAAGAATGTAACAGACTTCATTCCATGTCATTTTGGAGCATTTCTATTGGTCAGTTTATCATGAAATCCTGATACAACGTCCAAAAGCACTGCCGGAGAAAAGTGAGAAACAGCAAAAATGGAGATACAAGGTTTTTGCATGACCCTGATTATATGAACTATGGGAATGGATGTCTCACCAGTGATTGGACTGCAGGACTGGGCTTTCGTTCTGTGCGATGTGGTATAAGGCACTCATAGCATTCATGTTAAACAAGGGAGGCTTCCTCTCCGCTGTGGGAAACAAAGAGAGAGAGAGAGAGAGAGAGAGCGAGCAAGAGAGAGAGAGAGAGGATTAAACACGGCAGCATCACACTTCACCTCACTGCTTTTGCCGCATCAGAAGAGCACCCTCCCGAAATCCCAGCTCCACTGGCTGAGGCTCCATGCTCGTCAGCATGTTCTCACGGTCGAGGCAAACCTGCTCATTTGGGACTCGATCTACACCCCTCAAACGGAGTACGGGCACAAAAAGGGTGGAAAGGGATCCACTGCTTTTGTTTTCATTTGAAACGAATATTAATGAGCGCAGGAAGTGATGTAGCCGGGTCCCAAGACGGTTCGGTTTGGTGGTAAACGGCCTTCAAAACAATGGACAGCAGCCACAGCGACGTGTCTTAGTTCAGATTTGTATGTACAGCAGTGGAGTAAAAGCAGTTTACACTCCTCAACTGTAGAGGGAGCCAAAACACAAAACACCAGTACAGCAGTGCAGATTCATTACTCACCCAGCTCTATACAGGTGATGCCGAGTGACCACACGTCCACTTTCCCGTCATACTGGCCCTCATCCATGGCCAAGATCACCTCTGGAGCCATCCTGCCAGAAACAACACTCACGTCCATTAACAGGACGTCCGGGACTAGGCTGTACAGTACAGATACAGGCTGTAGCCTGTACTACACTTTGAGCACACGCTGATGAGCCAAAACATTATGACCCCTCACAGACGAAGGTTGCAGTAGCGTTGGTGAAGAGGTAACAAGGTCTGGGTCCTCTGTTAGACGTTAACGGAACAGTCGGTTCCTGGAGAAATGGGCAACGTGAAGCCCAGAGTCCAGAACGTCTCCCAAGCGGCTCCAAGTCCTTCGGGTTTGGGTTCCCGGTCAGCAGCGCCGACGGTGGACTGAGGAGGGACGGGCCAGCGACCAACCACCAACCACAACACACCATGCAGCGCCCTCTGCCGCGTAGCTGCATACCGCACAGAGTGCCCATGCTAACACCTGTCCACAGTCGCCTAGATTGGACGCGTGAGCGGCAGAAGTAAAGCCAGGATCTGCTGGACTGTCTTAGTGAAGAATTTACGGATAGCACCCTCACAGGTCTACGGAGGGAGCTACTTCGGCAGCAGAAGGACGACCAGCACCACATTAAGCAGTCATACTGGTCCTAATGTTTTGGCTTGTTGGTGTACATTCCTACATTTGAGACATTTAGCAGGGTTGAGGGATCCCGAGTAAAATCACTACTTTAGCCCCTAATCATCCTGGCATGTTATGGTGGTTTTTAGGTCACACAAGAAAGACAGCCTTACCAGTAGGGTGTGCCTACGAACGAGTTGGCGGGGGCGACGATGGAAGCGGAGCCAAAGTCTCCCAGTTTGACCTGGCCTGGCTCCGTCAGCAAGATATTTCCGGCCTTCACGTCCCTGTGAGGACACAGTACACAGAAACCTCGCTCTCAATAACAGCCTCACTTCTCAGTACCAGCAAAATTCCCATATTTAGACGTTGCTTTAAGCATCAGAAACACATGTTTACAACGAGGATCTACAGCATCACCAGGAGCACCAGGAGCTATTAGCTTACTAAATGCGCCCCCTTGTGGAGAATCCTTAACCTGCTAAACGTGAGTGAGTAAGTTACTATGAGCTAATAACTAATGAAGTAGAACCACTACAAGCTCCCACTAAAGCCCATTTTATGCCTCTTTTTATGCCTGAATATATAGCCTCGTACCCTGCCCCGTAACCCGAAACGGTTCAATGCTCGGGACGTCTTCTCTCTCTCTTTTTACTTGCAGGACATTTAGTTTGAAGTTTTGCTCCAACCCATAACAAAATAATCCGCCGAGAGTCTCACACACAGTGGCGTTAAGGACCCCCCCCCCCCTCTCACCAGGCTAGTGTTTTGGCTGGAGGGCCACTTGTCTAAGTCTTCGCTGAAGCTCCACCCATGTCGGACCAATGCCTACAATATTTACAGCAGGTGAAGATCTGACTCTTCTCAGTTGGACAACCAACGATCCTATTGGTTAGTGAAGCACTGCTGAGTGTTAAATTCAACCAGACATTATTTAAAAGTGTGAGACGGATTAAAAAAAGGCAGATATTGATAGATTTAATAAATAAATCCAAATGTGGGAAAAGCGAAGTCATGATATGGAGGGTGGCTCTACTCTTCAGCTTCCTTAAAATCAATAGAAGCGAGTCAGGAGGCTCTGTAGCACTTCAGCATAAAGGCACTGAGTGATTCCGCCAGCACACGAGCTGCAGGGGCCGAGTCTGTACCTGTGAATCATGTTGTGAGAGTGGAGGTACACCAGGCCCTGCAGTGCACCGTGGATGATGGCTGCAATTTCCACTTCTTGCAGAGGCTTCTTGTGCACTGAGGGAAAAGAGGAAGCAAAAATAAATAAATATATATATATGAAAAAAGCGAAGTTCCCATTTATAGCAGATTCTCACAGTAACGGCCCTGTAACTGTAACAATGAAGCACGCAGCCCCCACAAAACACTTTCGTTATCGAGTCCAGTGCTGCGCTCAAAATTAATTGAAGCCAATGAATAGCATGCACTTCTGTAGCTCAGGAAAGTCCTGCTGGCTGGCTAAGTTAACCTGTTTCGGTCGTTCACTCACCTTCTAGCAGATCTGAGGCTGACCCCAAGCAGTACTCCATCACCAGCTGAGGAGCAGAGAGGAGGTTGTTAGAGTTAGGGGCGCATAGCAACACTGATGGCATCTCGCGCTCAATTACAGGGCCGATTTTGGTGCAAGGCAGGCAGGACCTACTCCTAAGCGAAGCGAATAATAATAGGCAGTATCGCAATCCTGCTGCCATTACTACAGAGAAAGCACAGGCTGAAAATCAGCCGAAGCTCTTATCCGCCCGTCTCGCGACTCACATTCATACTTCATTATAAGAAATCGAACACTACCAGCAGCAGCGGCAGCAGACCCCAAGTGCTCGGCATAATTAAACGGATAAGACGTGGACAGAGTTGTTTAGAGTGGACCTGAAGCGGAGCTGTGGAGCTGAAGCTCTAATAATAAAAGCTCCTCACAGAAAGTTCTTCACCTAATGGTGATGAAGACGCTGCCTGATGCCTGAGACACTGTTCTACCAGAGTTCTGAGAAGAGTTCGGCTCTAGAACCTGCTTTTAGAACCAGATCATTAAAATGGTGGAGGGATACATGCTGCAGGGCAAAAAAGTAGTCCCTAAATAAACTGCATTAGTTATGTATTGTATTAGTCCACTGTTTTACCTTTATCATCATCATCATCATTCCTTATAAACCTCAGAAGACTCGTGTAGCTGCACTGGTGGGTTCGGATAGTATATAAAATATGGGTGGAACTTCCCTTCCTCCCGAGGAACAACGAGAAGAACTGGCTTTGTTTGGCCTGAGCGAAAGCGACATTGTAATAAGGAGGAAGCGGTGCTACCGGGTCAGTACATTCTTTGCTCAGGGCAGCACAATCACCATCCCTCTCCCACTCACCCATGCTGTGTGCTCTCTCAAGTAGCAGCCTCTGTACTCCACGGTGTTGGGGTGCCGCAGCTTCTGGAGGAACTTCACCTCTTTGATAATATCCTGCCACTTCTGCAGCAGGAACAAGAGAACAATGAGAAAACGGGTCACGTGCCGACCCAGCATGCACCAGCATCAACACTCTGCCCTTTCTGCAAGCACGCCTAAATACGCCCCACAATGTTTCCTCACCTCGTTGGACTGCTTGCCGCTGTAGGACATCTTCTTGATGGCCACCACCTCATTGGTGCGGATGTCGTGGGCCTGCCAAGAGAAGGGGACAGAACAAACGCCTTGGTCATCTTCAGTGCGTCCACACCTACGTTCTCAAGCTGAATTTGGAGTGTGCCAGCCCAGCAGGTGGCAATTCTGATACATCGAAGCTTGCCATCATGGGGTCTCCTGAAGAAAGTCACGAGAGCTTACAGTGCTGTACAGAAGCTTCAGAGAGAGGTTCTACAGTAGAAGCTCCAGATCTCATCAGAACAGATAAAGCAGCTGAACATGAATCCAGTAAAAAGGAGAAACAAGAGCTTCTCATTCTGAAGAAAGAAAGTAGGGAGATCTTGTCGGTGAGCTAGTCTGAAGAACAGAGCTCGGTTCCTCCAGGGTTCTCCTGGACGCCCCCCCACCCAGTCCAGCCAGCACAGCATGGAGGATGTGTTCACCTCCATCAGCAGCAGCAGCAGCAGCAGCAGCAGCTCACCTGATTTACCATCATTAAGCCCTGATTTACCACCAAACCAGGTGTTGATCTGAGGAGAACTCTAAATTTGCGGTTCCTCCTTCAAAAGAACATCCAGAAGAAGCACAACAGAGCTGGAAAACGAGCCGATTCCAGACCCCCTAAACTGTTACATCACAGTCTTGACGTATTATATATATACACATATATTTTCACGCCTTTAGAGGTTATTATTAAAGCAAGGCTAAAAGCTAACAAAGTTGGCTAGGGTGCGAGCTGTGCATCGTGAAGACGCCTATCCAGTGAGGAGGAGCTAGCTAGGCTATAAGCTAATCCTAACACAATCAACTAGCATATTGTCAGCCTGCTAACTGTTGGGTAATTGGTGCAAAAACACTGACAATCATCTTCGGAACCACCTGAATGCGTGTGGGCGGGGCCTACGTTTCCCATAGGCTCTGCTCTGACCGATACGGATCAGGAGAAACGTTCCCTTCTGACAATAATCAGACACTTATAAACATTTCACGAGGCTTTTTAAGACTTACGAAGTAGACGGCTCCGAAGCTGCCATGGCCTATCTCACGCAGGTCAGTGAAGAGCTTCTCCGGGTCCTCCCTGTAGAAGAGCTCAGCCACCTCCGGGTCCTTCAAGCTCCCTGCCCGCACACTCGACGGCATGGCCAGCGCCTTCACTCACACACACACACACACACACACACATATATATATATATAAATGCACTGTGAAAAAGGCTTGAAAGCGATGCACTATTGTTAGACAGCCACGCAGAACCGCATAAGTAGACAGCTCAGAACAGCAGCCACACAAAACCCCGCTCATGCCTAATCCAGAGCACTTGTTGAGAGGGCGAACCGTTACACCCTCTGACGCCTCTAGAAGATAAAAGGCTCCATTTTCCTGCAGAGCTGAAGCCGCAACCGGCTGCAGAATCTAGGATGTGGCGCCACTTTCACATGTGCAGCTTTGCGAACAGGCCCATATTCCTAAAACAAATGATGAATAATTGATCCCTACAACCAATAATAGAACCTCCAGTCATCCACATCAAACAAGACACTGGCAAATACACACAGGGACGGCAGCACGACACTCGCACCCACCCGCCCGCCCGCCCGCCCGCCCGCCCGCTGCATCCAGAATCAGGCCCGAAAGCCTTCGCGATCCAAGTGAAGCCGGGCCAAACCCTTCGTAGTATATAGAATATCTAGCAGTATATAAAATAGTATCGCAGGGTATTGGTATACATGGGTATAGGAATAGCTGTGTGTAGAGATGGGAGTATAGGTGGGTATAGATGGCTATATGGATGATATGGGTATATATAGGCAGATAAGGATATTAGAGGGCATATGACCAGTAGGGGTATAGATAAAGCTGGGTCTAAGGGTGAGTACGGTTATACAGACAGTACATGGGTGGGTGGATGAGTATAAACAGGCATTGATGGTATGGATGGACACATAGCAGGGTATGAATATACATGGATATATGTATATGGGCAGCTGTGTGTAGAGAAGGGTATATGGATGGGTATAGATGGGCATGGACAAGTTCAAATGAAAAAATGGATGTATGGGTATAGATGGGAATCAGCATAAAAGGGTATAGGTATGGTATAGCTCTCCCATAGAGAGATCTATATGGATGATAGGGGTACAAAAAGGCATATAAGGGTATTAATTAGAGGGTATATGAACAGTCGAGAACAGTAGGGGTATAGATATAGCTGGGTCTATGGCTAGGGTATGGTTATACCGAGGCTACATGGGTGGGTGGATCAGTATAAACAGGCATTGATGGGCATCGGTAGCAGGGCATCGGCATCAATGGATATATGGGCAGCTGTGTGTAGAGACGGGTATATGGATGGGTATAGAGGAAAATATGGATTTGTGTGGGTATAGATGGGACTATGTATAGTCTATAGGCGAGTATGGTTATACGGACGGTACGCGGGTGGGTGGACGAGTATAAATTGCTATATGGATGATGGGGGCTTAAACTGGCATTGATGGGCATGGATGGACACATAGCAGGGTATCGATATACAGGGATGTACGTATATGGGCAGCTGTGTGTAGAGACGGGTATAGGTATAGTATAGCTATCCCATGATGATAATGGGTACGTCTATGGGCGAGTATGGTTATACGGATGGTACGCGGATGGGCTTTGACGGGTAGATGGCAGGGTCAAGGGGGGTATGGGTGAATATGGATGGCTCAGGGCATGAAGGGGGGTGTGTATCGTTGGTGAGGGTGATGAGGCTGGGGGATGGATGAGGGGTCAGCACGGCTCTTCTGGAAGGAGCAGAAACACAGGGAGTCCCAGAGAGGGGTCCACGACCTCCCTCGCTGTGGGCTCTCACTCAGGGGAAGCCAAAAACACACCAACGACACCATTGCGGCCACAGTTTCAGGCCCGAATCATCCCAAATGTCCATTTTAAGCCCTGTTAGGTTATTTATTATTATTATTATTATTATTGTCATGTTTAGCCAGTTTAACAGAGCTGACACGAAGCGCGTGAAACGAGGCCAGCTGCTCGCGACGGATGCTACAGCTAGCTTGCTATGCTAGTTAGTTAGCATAGTTAGCCAGCTAGCTAGCGATCACTTTCCCCTCAGCAGGGCATTAATAACGGGTTAATAAACGCGTCTGAAGGCGTTATAAGGCAGCCGAGGCAGAGTCAACACTGCCTCTCTGACTCTTCGTGATGGTTTAAGCCGTGTAAGAAGCGAAGCTAGGCTAAGCTAGGCTAAGCTAAGCTAGGCTAAGCTAACTCACGAAACAGCGTCTCGCCCCAAAATAAGGGACGAGGGCCGCTGCCGTTTTCTCAGCGAGTAGACTGAGGGTTTCTGCGGCGATAAGTGCTTCATTTTGCACAGTAACCTCCTCCTCTTCCTCCTCCTCCTCCTCCTCACCGTGGTTCACAGGCTCCACCGTAGCTAGCGGATGCTAGCTAACCGCTCCGGCCTGGCGAGCAAAATCCGGCCCTTCCTCCCCCCGCGCCTCTCGGCTCAGCAGCGGGCCGCCTCGCCGACACGACGAGCCATGTGGTCCTTAGGCGGTTACAAGCCGTCCGTGGCCGAAATGAGAGCGGTAGGGAGCGCTGGAAGCGGGGCCGTGTGAGAGCGTGTGTTTTTCGGAGTGAAAAAGGGAGCTGGTCGCGTTTCTGTCCGCCGGCCGAGGCTGAGAACCATCAGCTGATCAGCAGCAGCGAAACACGGCTGAACCGCCTCACAGAGCCGCGCCTCGCCCCGCTCCAGCGCCCGTTCCCAGCGCCTCTGCTCATTACGTTGGTGTCACTCGTGTGATTCGCCTCTGTTCGACACCAACATCTCCATTTTCATGCTTCTCCCTCTCTTTCAATCCGTTAGTGTGTGTGAGTGTGTGTGATGGCGGAGCGGGGCGGGAGCCGAGCGGAAAACGGAAAGCGGAGCTCCGAGTGTCTCGGAATCGGTTATTTTGAATCGGTGCTTTTTATGAACCGATTCGCTCGTTTCGCGGATTCACTGACTGCTGAGTTAGCCTGGCTCAAGGGCCCAGCAATGGCAGCTTAGTGGACCCTGATATCAGTCCCACAAGCCTGTGCGACTCATAGCACAGCAATGATAATGAATGAATGCTAATGGGGACGTACCGGTCCCAGTTGTGGGCCCCACTTAGTCTATAGTCACTGGTCCCAGTAGGGTTACAGTCACTGGTCCCAGTAAGGTTACAGTCACTGGTCCCAGTAGGGTTACAGTCACTGGTCCCAGTTAGGTTAAAGTTGTGAGCCCCACTTAGTCTATAGTCACTGGTCCCAGTAGGGTTACAGTCACTGGTCCCAGTTAGGTTATAGTCACTGGTCCCAGTAGGGTTACAGTCACTGGTCCCAGTTAGGTTAAAGTTGTGGGCCCCACTTAGTCTATAGTCACTGGTCCCAGTAGGGTTACAGTCACTGGTCCCAGTAAGGTTACAGTCACTGGTCCCAGTAGGGTTACAGTCACTGGTCCCAGTTAGGTTAAAGTTGTGAGCCCCACTTAGTCTATAGTCACTGGTCCCAGTAGGGTTACAGTCACTGGTCCCAGTTAGGTTATAGTCACTGGTCCCAGTTAGGTTATAGTCACTGGTCCCAGTTAGGTTACAGTCACTGGTCCCAGTTAGGTTAAACTTGTGGGCCCCACTTAGTCTATAGTCACTGGTCCCAGTAAGGTTACAGTCACTGGTCCCAGTAGGGTTACAGTCACTGGTCCCAGTAAGGTTACAGTCACTGGTCCCAGTAGGGTTACAGTCACTGGTCCCAGTTAGGTTAAAGTTGTGAGCCCCACTTAGTCTATAGTCACTGGTCCCAGTAGGGTTACAGTCACTGGTCCCAGTTAGGTTATAGTCACTGGTCCCAGTTAGGTTATAGTCACTGGTCCCAGTAGGGTTACAGTCACTGGTCCCAGTTAGGTTAAAGTTGTGAGCCCCACTTAGTCTATAGTCACTGGTCCCAGTAGGGTTACAGTCACTGGTCCCAGTTAGGTTATAGTCACTGGTCCCAGTTAGGTTATAGTCACTGGTCCCAGTAAGGTTATAGTCACTGGTCCCAGTTAGGTTAAAGTTGTGAGCCCCACTTAGTCTATAGTCACTGGTCCCAGTAGGGTTACAGTCACTGGTCCCAGTAGGGTTACAGTCACTGGTCCCAGTTAGGTTACAGTCACTGGTCCCAGTTAGGTTATAGTCACTGGTCCCAGTTAGGTTACAGTCACTGGTCCCAGTTAGGTTAAAGTTGTGAGCCCCACTTAGTCTATAGTCACTGGTCCCAGTAAGGTTACAGTCACTGGTCCCAGTAGGGTTACAGTCACTGGTCCCAGTAAGGTTACAGTCACTGGTCCCAGTAGGGTTACAGTCACTGGTCCCAGTTAGGTTAAAGTTGTGGGCCCCACTTAGTCTATAGTCACTGGTCCCAGTAGGGTTACAGTCACTGGTCCCAGTTAGGTTATAGTCACTGGTCCCAGTAGGGTTACAGTCACTGGTCCCAGTTAGGTTATAGTCACTGGTCCCAGTAGGGTTACAGTCACTGGTCCCAGTAAGGTTATAGTCACTGGTCCCAGTAAGGTTATAGTCACTGGTCCCAGTAGGGTTACAGTCACTGGTCCCAGTTAGGTTAAAGTTGTGAGCCCCACTTAGTCTATAGTCACTGGTCCCAGTAGGGTTACAGTCACTGGTCCCAGTAGGGTTACAGTCACTGGTCCCAGTAAGGTTACAGTCACTGGTCCCAGTTAGGTTACAGTCACTGGTCCCAGTTAGGTTATAGTCACTGGTCCCAGTTAGGTTAAAGTTGTGGGCCCCACTTAGTCTATAGTCACTGGTCCCAGTAGGGTTACAGTCACTGGTCCCAGTTAGGTTACAGTCACTGGTCCCAGTTAGGTTAAAGTTGTGGGCCCCACTTAGTCTATAGTCACTGGTCCCAGTAGGGTTACAGTCACTGGTCCCAGTTAGGTTACAGTCACTGGTCCCAGTTAGGTTAAAGTTGTGAGCCCCACTTAGTCTATAGTCACTGGTCCCAGTAGGGTTACAGTCACTGGTCCCAGTAGGGTTACAGTCACTGGTCCCAGTAAGGTTACAGTCACTGGTCCCAGTTAGGTTAAAGTTGTGGGCCCCACTTAGTCTATAGTCACTGGTCCCAGTAGGGTTACAGTCACTGGTCCCAGTTAGGTTACAGTCACTGGTCCCAGTAGGGTTACAGTCACTGGTCCCAGTTAGGTTAAAGTTGTGGGCCCCACTTAGTCTATAGTCACTGGTCCCAGTAAGGTTACAGTCACTGGTCCCAGTTAGGTTAAAGTTGTGGGCCCCACTTAGTCTATAGTCACTGGTCCCAGTAAGGTTACAGTCACTGGTCCCAGTTAGGTTAAAGTTGTGGGCCCCACTTAGTCTATAGTCACTGGTCCCAGTAAGGTTACAGTCACTGGTCCCAGTAAGGTTACAGTTGTAGACCCTAGTAAGGTTACAGTTCTGGGCCCCAATTACGCTACAGTCACTCGTCCCAGTTAGGGTAAAGTTGTGGGCCCTAATTATGATACAGTGACTGGTCCCAATAAGGTTACTGTTATTGGTCCCAGTTAGGTTTTGGTTATCAGCCCCAGTTCACTATAGTCACTGGTCCCAGTTAGGTTGAAGTCGTGGGCCCCAATTATGATACAGTCATTGGTCCCAGTAAGGTTACAGTCATTGGTCCCAGTTAGGTTACAGTTATTGGTCCCAGTTGGGTTATAGTTGAGGGCCCCAATTATGTTACAGTTATAGACCCCAGTTGGGTTACAGTTGAGGGCCCCATTTGGGTTACAGTTCTGGGTCCCAATTATTTTACAGTCACTGGTCCCAGTAAGGTTAAAGGTGTGGGCCCCAGTTTGGCTACAATCCATGGTCCCAGTTGGATTACAGTTCTGGGCCCCAATTACGCTAGTCATGGGTCCCTGTTTAGGCTGCACATGTGGGACTCAGTAAGTGTACAGTGATGGGTCTCAGCTGGCTTACAGCTGTGGGCCCCAGTTAGGCTACAGCTGTAAGGGGCCTATGTGGGGCCAGTCGGTTACTGTACAGCCCAGATTGGTCCAGATAGTGGCCCACACGTGAGCACACACACACAGGGGCTTTTATTCAGCTGATAGACGAAACCCCTGCGGGCCCTAACCGCGCCCCATAGGAGGCCCAATAGTCGGCTCATCATGGTGAACCCATGTCGGGCCCATAGCCCGGGCCTCGTCAGCATGCGCGCTACAGCCACCACAGCGCAGACAGGGGGCAGGACTTTGGGGCTGGATGTGCATTTTGTGAAAAGCGGCTCCACCTTAAACGCCGCAGTCAGTGCTGCACTTCTTAAGGTGGAAGAGGAGCCGGTGAAGCAGCGGTCAGCCCAGGCTTCATTCGCACTGACAGGATCCCAGGCATCGGAGGACTGCCTTTAATAAACTGACTCGCTGAGGCCGAGTTAAATGTGGGTTGATGTGGAAAAATATGAGGCTGAACTTATTAAAAATGATTTAAAAATGATTTAAAAATGAAAGAAAGGAGAATAAAAATACAGAAATGAAAATGAATCGCTGGACCGGCGTTCGATTCACTGAAGGTAAACTTGGAACGAATCGGTTCGTTAACTGAATCGATCTCCTCCCCTCCGGTTTCCTCAGCGGGTCTGTAACAGCGCGCAGTCTGGCGCAGTGTCGCCCCCTGCAGGCCGCCGGTGGAGGGGCTTTTCTAGCGTTTACTGTGATTCTGGTGATTCACACCAGTGCACACCAGTCTTGGGTGTTTGTAGATGATATATTATATATTATATAATTTTAAAAATAAAAGATAACGATAATAATAATAATAATAATAATTATGATGGTGCCAGTGAACACACACATAAGTCTAAGTTGTGGGCCCCCAGTTCTGGCCCCCAGTGAGGCGCAAATGAGGCCCAAGTTCATCAGCAGAATCCTACATAAAAGCCCACGAATCACGATCTTCGTCAGGATTTCTACGGCTGCCAGAACCCTGGCCTTAATCCTGGCCTGCGCTTTGACTGCAGATGAAATCCCCTCGGCTGTCCCGCGTCCAGTTCCCATCGCACGCTCCTGGCGGCACCCCAACCCCACCGTCTCCTTCTGCGACCCTTTAGCACTCCTGAGAGTATTTGTTCTTTAACTATAATACACTTCAGCTCTGCTAAAAGAGGCGGATCATGTTGCTATGGTCTTACAGGTGGCTGCTTGGGAGCATATAGTTGGTCTCAGTGGTATTTTGGGGTAGTGGGTTGGGTCATTCTATAACACTGGGGCCACGTTAAGATATGTTCGTCCTTTTGATGGGAGCCACGTTTGCGATAAACGTGACGGGGTGGTAAAAGCTTTGCAGTTTAATAGTTAATGTTTCCATTAAAAAAATCAGGCTTCCCTTCGTGTGTCTACGTGACGGGGATGTTGGGTTGAGGCTCGAATGATGTCACTTCCTCCTTGTGATGTCATTTCCAAGATAAAGTACACTATTTATAGACAAAACAAGTCGGTGTGACGGGGTGGTAAGGCAAACGTTTCACCTGCTAACCTGTTTCATCACTTCCCCAAACACAGCTTAGTCCCATCGCCTCCCCATCGCCTCCCCATCGCCTCCCCATTACCTATCCCTGCCTAACCTGACACACAGACCCTCCCCCAGCCCTCTTCCTTCCCCCTGTCCTTTACGTAACCTTTTTTTTGGGCTCGGCTTCACAGAAGCTAAATAATAACAAAATCTGTATTAAGTTCTTCGTGGCCAAAGCGGAGGATTAACTCTCTTATGCAAACAGATTTGTGGCTTTAAAGGAAGGGTGGAGTCATACGTTTATGTAACCGGGCGACGGTTAAGGGGTTAAGGGGGCCAGCCGAGCGCACGGACACGGACGGTCAGGTTCAGGGGAAGTGATGGGGAGGCCTGGGCAGGGTCACCCGTACACCGTCGTGATGTGCTGCTACAGCCGGGCCCACAGTACACCTACCATCACTACCACTGAGCTTTGAGCGCCTGTACTGGGTCGCATTTGGGCCAGAACCAGAATCTGCTGCCTGGGTCTCCTTCTCACAAAAAAAAGGATCGTTAATTAGTTCGTTAATGAATTAAGAAGCAGGAGCTTTGCTGTTCTAGATGCGCAGAACCTTTAGAAGGCTTGAAGAACCTTAAAGAACATAAAGGCAACAAAGGAGTTTTTGCATGAAGAACGTCCGACGTCCAGCACTGCTACCGTGTTGACCCCTGACCCCTCCCAGCATTGCTACGGCGGCGGTAACATCGCTACCCATGTGACCACCGGCCTCACCCAGCATCGCTACCATGGCGACTGCTGGCCTCGACCAGAATGGCTATGGTGCCGTTAGCATCGATAACGTGTTGACTGCTGGCCTCACCCAGCATCGCTACCATGGTGACCGCCAGCCTGGCCCAGCATTGCTACCGTGTTGACCCCTGACCCCTCCCAGCATTGCTACCATAGCGACTGCTGGCCTCGCCCACCATCGCTATGGTGCCATTTGCATCGTTACCGTGTTAATTACTGGCCTCACCCAGCATCCCTACTATGGCGACCGCTGGCGAACATCGCTACCGTGGCGCTGACATCACGGCATTAGCTACCGCGGCGTTAGTCGCGAGCCATGTCAATGAGGCTGTTTTATACCACAGACCCCGTTTCAGATATTTTGGCCCCTAGATCTGGCCTGCCTGGTTTTTCTGTATATTAGCTAATCTGTGAGGGGGCCGTGTTGAAGGCAGCGGGATTATATACTGAAGTGTATACACACAACTGAAGGGTTTACGTAAAGGGGGGGGGGGGGGGTGAAGCAGTAAACAGCAGGGGGTCTCGTTTGCGTGCGTTAATCCAGGAGGTAACGGCGTGTGTTAGTATGTTGTATAGAAACAACGGAATTACACTGTAATCCTATTCTGCCTACTCCACTGACCCACGGCGAGGTAAACATACCGGCCCTCTGTGTGTTTCTGGACCGGGGGGTGGGGGGCGGGGGGTTTTATAGGATATTTGTTTTGATTCTGAGCTTCTTCTTAAATCCCACAGTATTAAAAAAGCCAGTACCAGTAGCAAGTTTATCTCACAGCGTATGACATAACAGAACAGTGGGGACTGGAGTGAAAGTGCGATGGGGACTGAAGCAGACCTGCAGCATATATAACACAGTGGAGTTTGTGGAGGTTGGTGGTTGGTGGGTCACGGCGGGCTATTTTTTCACTCACTCAGTCTGATCCTGATGCTGATGATGTCATCATGACCACTCCCCCCTGCTGCTCCCTTTGCTGTCACTCACTCACGCACACTATACAAACAGCTCGCGCCCTCTCGGCCGGTCAGAGCGATCCGCAGCAAGGACTGTTCGACTGTCCTGGACCTCAGAGAGAGAGAGAGAGAGAGGAATACATACCACACCGCAGAAACCATCACTGAACACAGGTGAGCACCATTACCACTGTCTGAGTAGTAATAGTAAATCTGCAGGGCTGAACCGATACTGATATCGGAGCATTAATATCCAGTATGAAGCTCTAATAACATTAATATCCAGTATGAAGTTCCAATAATATTAATATCCAGTATAAAGTTCTAATAGCATTAATATCCAGTATGAAGTTCTAATAACATTAATATCCAGTATGAAGCTCTAATAACAATAATATCCAGTATAAAGTTCTAATAGCATTAATATCCAGTATGAAGTTCTAATAACATTAATATCCAGTATGAAGCTCTAATAACATTAATATCCAGTATGAAGTTCTAATAACATTAATATCCAGTATGAAGCTCTAATAACATTAATATCCAGTATGAAGTTCTAATAACATTAATATCCAGTATGAAGTTCTAATAACATTAATATCCAGTATGAAGTTCCAATAATATTAATATCCAGTATAAAGTTCTAATAGCATTAATATCCAGTATGAAGTTCTAATAACATTAATATCCAGTATGAAGCTCTAATAACAATAATATCCAGTATGAAGCTCTAATAACATTAATATCCAGTATGAAGTTCTAATAACATTAATATCCAGTATGAAGTTCTAATAACATTAATATCCAGTATGAAGTTCCAATAATATTAATATCCAGTATAAAGTTCTAATAGCATTAATATCCAGTATGAAGTTCTAATAACATTAATATCCAGTATGAAGCTCTAATAGCATTAATATCCAGTATGAAGTTCTAATAGCATTAATATCCAGTATGAAGCTCTAATAACATTAATATCCAGTATGAAGTTCCAATAATATTAATATCCAGTATAAAGTTCTAATAGCATTAATATCCAGTATGAAGTTCTAATAACATTAATATCCAGTATGAAGCTCTAATAACAATAATATCCAGTATAAAGTTCTAATAGCATTAATATCCAGTATGAAGTTCTAATAACATTAATATCCAGTATGAAGTTCTAATAACATTAATATCCAGTATGAAGCTCTAATAACATTAATATCCAGTATGAAGTTCTAATAGCATTAATATCCAGTATGAAGTTCTAATAACATTAATATCCAGTATGAAGTTCTAATAACATTAATATCCAGTATGAAGCTCTAATAACATTAATATCCAGTATGAAGTTCTAATAACATTAATATCCAGTATGAAGTTCTAATAACATTAATATCCAGTATGAAGTTCCAATAATATTAATATCCAGTATAAAGTTCTAATAGCATTAATATCCAGTATGAAGTTCTAATAACATTAATATCCAGTATGAAGCTCTAATAACAATAATATCCAGTATAAAGTTCTAATAGCATTAATATCCAGTATGAAGTTCTAATAACATTAATATCCAGTATGAAGCTCTAATAACAATAATATCCAGTATAAAGTTCTAATAGCATTAATATCCAGTATGAAGTTCTAATAACATTAATATCCAGTATGAAGCTCTAATAACATTAATATCCAGTATGAAGCTCTAATAACATTAATATCCAGTGTGAAGCTCTAATAACATTAATATCCAGTATGAAACTCTATTAACATTAATATCCAGTATGAAGTTCTAATAACATTAATATCCAGTATGAAGCTCTAATAACAATAATATCCAGTATAAAGTTCTAATAGCATTAATATCCAGTATGAAGTTCTAATAACATTAATATCCAGTATGAAGTTCTAATAACATTAATATCCAGTATGAAGCTCTAATAACATTAATATCCAGTATGAAACTCTATTAACATTAATATCCAGTATGAAGCTCTAATAACATTAATATCCAGTATGAAGTTCTAATAGCATTAATATCCAGTATGAAGTTCTAATAGCATTAATATCCAATATGAATCTCTATTAACATTAATATCCAGTATGAAGCTCTAATAACATTAATATCCAGTATGAAGTTCTAATAGCATTAATATCCAGTATGAAGTTCTAATAGCATTAATATCCAGTATGAAACTCTATTAACATTAATATCCAGTATGAAGCTCTAATAACATTAATATCCAGTATGAAGCTCTAATAACATTAATATCCAGTATGAAACTCTATTAACATTAATATCCAGTATGAAGCTCTAATAACATTAATATCCAGTATGAAGCTCTAATAACATTAATATCCAGTATGAAGTTCTAATAACATTAATATCCAGTATGAAGTTCCAATAATATTAATATCCAGTATAAAGTTCTAATAGCATTAATATCCAGTATGAAGCTCTAATAACATTAATATCCAGTATGAAACTCTATTAACATTAATATCCAGTATGAAGCTCTAATAACATTAATATCCAGTATGAAACTCTATTAACATTAATATCCAGTATGAAGCTCTAATAACATTAATATCCAGTATGAAACTCTAATAACATTAATATCCAGTATGAAGCTCTAATAGCATTAATATCCAGTATGAAACTCTATTAACATTAATATCCAGTATGAAGCTCTAATAACATTAATATCCAGTATGAAACTCTATTAACATTAATATCCAGTATGAAGCTCTAATAACATTAATATCCAGTATGAAGCTCTAATAACATTAATATCCAGTATGAAGCTCTAATAACATTAATATCCAGTATGAAACTCTAATAACATTAATATCCAGTATGAAGCTCTAATAACATTAATATCCAGTATGAAACTCTATTAACATTAATATCCAGTATGAAGCTTTAATAACATTAATATCCAGTATGAAGTTCTGATAACATTAATATCCAGTATGAAACTCTATTAACATTAATATCCAGTATGAAGTTCTAATAACATTAATATCCAGTATGAAGCTCTAATAACATTAATATCCAGTATGAAGCTCTAATAACATTAATATCCAGTATGAAGTTCTAATAACATTAATATCCAGTATGAAACTCTAATAACATTAATATCCAGTATGAAACTCTAATAACATTAATATCCAGTATGAAGTTCTAATAGCATTAATATCCAGTATGAAGCTCTAATAACATTAATATCCAGTATGAAACTCTAATAACATTAATATCCAGTATGAAGCTCTAATAACATTAATATCCAGTATGAAACTCTATTAACATTAATATCCAGTATGAAGCTTTAATAACATTAATATCCAGTATGAAACTCTATTAACATTAATATCCAGTATGAAGTTCTAATAACATTAATATCCAGTATGAAGCTCTAATAACATTAATATCCAGTATGAAGTTCTAATAGCATTAATATCCAGTATGAAGCTCTAATAACATTAATATCCAGTATGAAGTTCTAATATCATTAATATCCAGTATGAAGCTCTAATAGCATTAATATCCAGTATGAAACTCTAATAACATTAATATCCAGTATGAAGCTCTAATAGCATTAATATCCAGTATGAAGTTCTAATAACATTAATATCCAGTATGAAGCTCTAATAATATTAATATCCAGTATGAAACTCTATTAACATTAATATCCAGTATGAATCTCTAATAATATTAATATTGATAATTTGTCTTGCAGTGAGACGGGACTAGAGCTGGTCTCTCCTTTGGCCCAGCGTCGACTTCCTCACAGACATGACTGCCTGCATCTTCATACGAGGAGGGAAGATCGTGAGTAAAACTAAAAATTCATAATATTTTATATGAAATGTCTGCATGATGAATCCCAGAAACACCAATATATGGATGATTCGTATTATTAGAATATTAGAACATAAAAGATACATTGGTTTAAATATTTGAATAATATATATATATATCTGACACATTTAAGAAATTATACATATGTTATAGGTGTTATTATTTATATAGTAAAGTTGATAATATGAGGGCTGTTATGTGGGCAGACGTAACTTGCAGGACTATCTCTGTGTTTTGCAGGACAGAGAGCTGGCAGACGATGAGATTGAAGGTAAACTAACTACATGTGACCTTACAGTAATTTACCCCTCAGTACTGAAGCATTCTGCAATAGAGATTATTATTAATATTATTATTAATATTATTATTATTATTATTATTATATTGTGATATTAGTATTACATTATAGTAAGTTAGAAAGTGATTGATGTCTTTTTTATTTAATAAATTCTATTTATTGAACATTGTGTCCACATTTGATGATGAATGGACCAATAGAAACGCTCCCAGAAAGGAACCACGATGAGCCAAACACACCAAATAAGCCACTTTATGGGTATTCCTAGCTCCTAGCCTAGATTCCGAGGTCACTCTTGACCTTCTGACCTTGTTTTAAGGTCAACATCAGTACAGAACTGCAGTAGGTGAAGAAGAATTCACACTTCCATAACCTCAACGATTGTCCTTAAACTTGGACCAAAGTATTGGGACGTTCGTGACCGGAGTGCTCAGTGGAATCCACATGTTGACATAAATATTTTAGCAAAGTAACCAGTACTGTGATGAGACACGATCCCTCAAAAAGTCCCTGATTTAACAGCTCTTCCCTTTCTCTGCAGAGTTGCGAGAGGCCTTCGATGAATTTGATAAGGATAAGGACGGACTGATCAGCTGCAAGGACCTCGGGAACCTGATGAGGACTATGGGTTACATGCCTACTGAGATGGAGCTGATCGAATTGGGCCAGAACATCAACATGAACTGTACGTTCCTCAACAGGGTATTATAGCTACTGAATGAGACCCAGTGAGACCAGTACCTCCTCAGAGCGGATCCTGAACAAGTGATAGCGGATAATGAATCGTTTAATTGTACATAATTAACCATTTATAGTGGATACTACATAATTCATATTAATTACTGATTAATATTACTGAATAATTAATAGTAGTACTCAATAATTCATATTAATTACGGATGACTTTGTAGTTGATGCTGAATCATTTGTAGTGAATATTGAATACATTTATAGTGGATACTAAATAATTCATATTAATTACTGAATAATTCATATTAATTACTGAATAATTCATACTGAATACTGAATATTTCATAGTGGATATTAAAACAAATCATTGTTCAGTTGATACTGAATCAATTTGTAGTGGATACTGAATCATTCATAGCGGATACAGAACAGTTTATAGTAGTTAGTGAATAATTCATAGTGGATATTGAATAAATTCTTAGAGGATACTAAATAATTAATAGTAGTTACTTATTATTTTATATTAATTACCAATGAATTCATAGTGGATACTGATTTAATTTGTAGTGGATAACGAATCATACATAGCAGATACAGAACAGTTTAAAATAGTTAATGAATCATTTCTAGTGGACACTGAATCATTCATAGTGGACACTGAATCATTCATAGTGGATATTAAATAAATTCATAGTGGATACTGAATCAATTTGTAGTGGATACCGAATCATGCATAGCAGATACAGAACAGTTTATAGTCGTTAATGAATTATTAATAATGGACACTGAATCATTCATAGTGGATATTGAATAAATTCATAGTAGATACTGAATCATTCGTAGTGGATACTGAATATATTCATAGTAGATACTGAATCAATTTGTAGTAGATACTGAATCATTCATAGCAGATACTGAATCAATTTGTAGTAGCTAATAAATCAGTAATAGTGGACACTGAATCATTCATAGCAGAGACAGAACAGTTTATAGTAGTTAATAAATCATTCATAGTGGACACTGAATCATTCATAGTGGACACTGAATCATTTGTAGTAGTTAATAAATCATTCTTAGTGGACACTGAATCACTCATAGTGGACACTGAATCACTCATAGTGGACACTGAATCATTTGTAGTAGTTAATAAATCATTCATAGTGGACACTGAATCATTCATAGTGGACACTGAATCATTTGTAGTGGATAATCACATGAACATCAACACTATGAATCGTTCTTACTCTTGCAGTGGGAGGCCGGGTGGACTTCGAGGACTTTGTGGAGCTGATGACACCGAAACTCCTGGCTGAGACGGCGGGGATGATCGGCATGAAGGAGCTCAGAGACGCTTTCAAAGAGGTGAGCAGAGAACCTGGACAGATTCGGGAGTGTTTTTATATCCGATGAAACATTTCAGTTATTACCTTTAATAATTCTTAGAAATGAGTTAATATTGACATTTACAGTAGTTACACTTTTCAAACCGAACCGTCCTACCCACCCAGAGAGGGAGAGAGGACAGTTATGCTCTCTGGAACTCCCAGACACTTACGGATGGCTGTGGCATCACTAGGGATTGAGCCTGCGAGCTCCTGCCGAGGAGGAACTGAGCCTACACAGCAAATATTAATCAGAAATGTTAACGTTTGGTCCTGAACGTTTTAAGAGCGTGTTAAAAAAACTGACCTCTT
Organism: Salminus brasiliensis; assembly: GCF_030463535.1. Lineage (NCBI taxonomy): Eukaryota > Metazoa > Chordata > Actinopteri > Characiformes > Bryconidae > Salminus > Salminus brasiliensis. The sequence goes on along the minus strand of NC_132899.1, from coordinate 32,760,998 downwards.
CTTGCTTCTTCTCCTCCTGCAGTTCGACATGGACGGAGATGGAGAGATCACCACAGAAGAGCTGAGGCTAGCTATGGGGAAGCTAATGGGGGAAAGCATGAGCGGCAGAGAGATCGACGCGGTGGTCAGGGAGGCGGACAACAACGGCGACGGAACAGTAGACTTCGAAGGTACAAACTGAAGACACACACATTTTTTGGACAAAAGTATTTGGACACACCCCATAATCATTGAATTCAGGTATCTGATTCAGTCCTATTCAGCCACGAGTGTATAAAAACAAGCCTCTAGTCCTGCAGTCTGCCTTTCCTCCACACATCAGTGAAAGAACAGGAGGTTCTGAAGAGCTCACTGAACTCCAGCCTGGTTCTGTATGTAATAGGAGACACCGCTGCACCAACAACAACTAGTCAGCTGGTGAAATTTAGACCTTCCCTCCTAGATCTTCCTCCATCAGCTGTGAGTGGTGTTATTGGGTAGAAACCTCGTTGGTAGCAATTACAGCTGCAGGTCTTCTGGGATGTGTCTTTCCCAAGCTTCGGACACCTGGATTTGGACCCTTTATCCCATTCCTCATGGCAAACCCTCCCAAGTTCCATTAGACTGGATGAAGTTCAATGGGATTATAGTCCAGCCACTCAAGTCCTCAAGTCAGAGCTGTCTAAACCTCTGTGTGCTCTGGAGGAGGTTTTCCAGAAGAAGGTCCAATCTCCTCATCCCTGCCGCCGAGAAGAACCCCATAGCATGATACCGCCACCACCATGTTTCACTGTAGGGATGGGATCAGTGTGTTTTCCTTCAGGCAGAAAAGTTCAGTGTTCACCTCATCAGACCAGAGGACCTTTCTCCAAGCTTTAACTCAACAGTGGCTTCTGTCCCGCCACTCTGCCATGCCGGCCGGATTTCTGGAGTCCTGCGCTGGGACCGATTTGGCTGGGCAGGTTGAAGGTTAGGAAGTTTGAGGGTTGTCCCGCGGTGACCTTGATCTATGATCACACAGCTGATTGGACTTGGACATGGCTTGGTTTTTGTCCTGACAGCGCTGTGTGATCTGTGGGCTCGTAGAAACCCCGCTGTGGCCTTTTCAAACTATCAGTCAATTCAAATTACAACAAAGACTCTGAGTTCTGCACACACTTCAGCTTAACCCAACAGAACCCACTGTTGGGTTCTGTTGGTATCCACTATGTATCCACTATAGTATCCACTATGAGTTATTCAGTATCCACTATGAGTTATTCAGTATCTACTATGAGTTATTTAGTATCACTGAGTTATTCAGTATCCACTATGAATTATTCAGTATCCACTATGAGTTATTTAGTATCACTATGAGTTATTCAGTATCCACTATGAGTTATTCAGTATCTACTATGAGTTATTTAGTATCACTATGAGTTATTCAGTATCCACTATGAATTATTCAGTATCACTATGAGTTATTCAGTATCCACTATGAATTATTCAGTATCTACTATGAGTTATTCAGTATCCACTATCAGTTATTCAGTATCTACTATGAGTTATTTAGTATCACTATGAGTTATTCAGTATCCACTATGAATTATTCAGTATCACTATGAGTTATTCAGTATCCACTATCAGTTATTCAGTATCTACTATGAGTTATTTAGTATCACTATGAGTTATTCAGTATCTACTGAGTTATTCAGTATCCACTATGAATTATTCAGTATCACTATGAGTTATTTAGTATCACTATGAGTTATTCAGTATCACTATGAGTTATTCAGTATCACTATGAATTATTCAGTATCTACTATGAATTATTCAGTATCACTATGAGTTATTTAGTATCACTATGAGTTATTTAGTATCACTATGAGTTATTCAGTATCTACTATGAGTTATTCAGTATCCACTATGAATTATTCAGTATCACTATGAGTTATTTAGTATCACTATGAGTTATTCAGTATCTACTATGAGTTATTTAGTATCACTATGAGTTATTTAGTATCCACTATGAGTTATTTAGTATCACTATGAGTTATTTAGTATCCACTATGAGTTATTCAGTATCACTATGAGTTATTCAGTATCCAGTATGAATTATTCAGTATCTACTATGAGTTATTCAGTATCTACTATGAGTTATTCAGTATCCACTATGAATTATTCAGTATCCACTATGAATTATTCAGTATCACTATGAGTTATTCAGTATCCAGTATGAATTATTCAGTATCACTATGAGTTATTCAGTATCCAGTATGAGTTATTCAGTATCCAGTATGAGTTATTCAGTATCCAGTATGAATTACTCAGTATCCACTATGAATTATTCAGTATCACTATGAGTTATTCAGTATCCAGTATGAATTACTCAGTACCCACTATGAATTACTCAGTATCCAGTATGGGTTATTCAGTTTTCAGTCTGAAAGTCATGTATGGAAGAATGGAAGTGGAGTTGAAGGAGTAAATGCGAGGCTGCTGTGGAGGGAGGGGCTCACTGTGCTTTTCTTTCTTTTTCAGAATTTGTGAAAATGATGTCAAGCTGCTGAGAGAAGCACGCAGAGATGCTCTACGGAATACACACACACACACAGTCACAGACACACACACACACAGTCACACACACACACAGTCACAGACACACACAGTCACAGACACACACACACACACACACACACAGTCACAGACACACACACACACACACACACACACAGTCACAGACACACACACACACACACACACACACACAGTCACAGACACACACATAGACTATTTGAGCTAGCAAATAAATAAATAGGACAGACAGGGTTTAGCGATCTATGCACGGTCAGGCTTCAAATCTGATTCTGTTTCTGCTGGATATTAAATCACATTAAAAGGTGTGTAAATATATGAGGCCAAAACGCTCGAGATTATTTCTTGTATTCAAATATTTTTGGACAATATTTATTTATTGCTTAATAAATTTGAAAAGGAAAAAAAAACATCCCGGCTGCCTTGTCGTTTGTGTGTGTGTGTGTGTGTGTGTGTGTGTGTGTTCATGAGTGAGCTTCAACACACTAAGGCAAATAGAAGAGTTCAGGGGTCAGGATTTACCAGCCTGGCTCAGACTGGGCCAGACAGGTGTTCATGTGAATCGGGCTCGTTACTGCACAGCGGGAACCAGTGTCCAAACTTCACGCCCACTCTAAATAAACGCCGGCGCTAATCCACTGTTTCCACGAATACCCCCCCCCCCCCCCCCCCCCCCGGTCACTTGTCTAATCTGTGTAATGGGAGGACTGGGAGGAGCAGATGGCGGTGGTGAGAGAAAGTGACATTTAGGGATTAAGAGACGGGGAAAGGGTTGTTAGGGGTAAGAAGGGGAGAGGAAATCAAGAGTAATCCAGGCTGGATATGAACAGAGAGTGGCGAGACACTTTTCGGACGGGAAAGGGGGGGGAGGGGTGGGGGGCAGACGGGCCCAATCTGCACATTTAAGCAGCTTCAACATTCGAGCATAGTTTACATGACTGGAAGTAGTAAGGAAGAATGACAAGCTGTGAAATGAATCAGACATGGTCTATTTTCAGGATGACCAGCCAGGAATTCTTATTTGTGGTCATTTGACCCCGTTTTCTACCCAATTAATTCCCCTATCACTAGAAATGCCCCAACCCTAGCCTAGCACGTCTCTACTCCGACATACGTAAAGCCAGCCGTCGCCTCTTCTGCAGCATCCCAGCTCCGATACAACAGCCAACAGAAAACTGTGCTGACCAGCATCACACTGGGAGTGATGTGTGAAGGAGGAAGGGCCATCAGCCATCAGAGTGAGCGAGGCCAACTGTGCTCCCTCTGTCTCCGGCTGCTGATGGCGAGCAGCGTGTATACACATTGCTATGGCCCTACTACTTGAAGCAAAACACCCGAACCACGATGGACACCACGATCCAGAGCATAGCACCTCATCTGTAAAGCATGGGGCCCTATTTTAACGATCTCAGACAAGCCGCCAACCGTGCACTGTGCAGCTTGGTTTAGGGGGCGTGTCTGTGTGTCTTTGCTATGGTAACGACAGGAAAAGGTCGCTTTGCTCGGCTCGAAACGCTCAAAAATCATGTACTGAGTCTCTTAATGAATCATGGGTGTGTTTTGTTTTGGGCGTAACGTGCAGTAATAAACCAATCAGCGTGTCACTCGTCGCCCCCTTTAAGAGCCGGGTGTGGTCAGACTGACCTTGGCGGGTTGCTATTTCAGTGGTGTAAAGCGCGTGTGTGGGGGGGGTGTACGAGCGTCGGTCAGTGGTGCACCTGCCGCGTTTTCCGTTGCCAAGAAACACAGTGATACGCCAAAAACTGACCCAAGACCACCGCGCCCATCAGCGTAGAGATATTCCCGAGCAGCGCTGAGCACTGCGCACATAAATCTTCACTGATGGTGTGAGTGCTGTAACTGGGCGGAGCTTCATCCCACAGCCAGATAATGAAGCCAATTATACTGCTATTGCAACACTGGTGTTTTCCAGTGTAAAGTAAAGTAAATGAGCATGCGTTCCATACATGCTGAAGGGAAAGTATAAAGTATCATTTATGTAGAATTTGATGTTATTAATCAGGTTGTGTTGATAATAAGTGCATAATAAGGTATTAATAATAATGTATGCTTCTTAAATATATACACAGGAAAAATAATGACGTGCCGAGCATCACTCAGCAAATCTCAGACTGAGAGAACTTGCTGGATTTAGAGAACAGAGGGGAGGGTACTGCGCGATTAGCGAGTGTTCTAAAATCCGAAATTGCCCCGGATCCGCCTGTGCTGGCAGCTGTCCGAATGCTGAAATGATTTTTATTTAAAATTAGGACACGGGGAACAGTGTCCTCAGTGTCCTCCCCATACAACCGAAACTCCTCCCCATACAACCGAAACTCCTCCCAGTACAACCAAATCTCCCCCCAGTACAACTGAAACCCCTCCCATTACAACCAAAACCCCTCCCAGTACAACTGAACCCCCCAGTACAGTCGAAACTCCTCTCAGTAGAACCGAAACTCATTCCACTACAACCAAACCCATACCAGTACAACCAAAACCCCTCACAGTACAACTGAAACTCCTCCCAGTACAACCGAAACTCATCCCACTACAACCAAACCCATACCAGTACAACCAAAACCCCTCACAGTACAACTGAAACTCCTCCCAGTACAACCGAAACTCATCCCACTACAACCAAACCCATACCAGTACAACCAAAACCCCTCACAGTACAACTGAAACTCCTCACAGTACAACCGAAACTCATCCCACTACAACCAAACCCATACCAGTACAACCAAAACCCCTCACAGTACAACTGAAACTCCTCCCAGTACAACCGAAACTCATCCCACTACAACCAAACCCATACCAGTACAACCAAAACCCCTCACAGTACAACTGAAACTCCTCACAGTACAACCGAAACTCATCCCACTACAACCAAACCCATACCAGTACAACCAAAACCCCTCACAGTACAACTGAAACTCCTCACAGTACAACCGAAACTCATCCCACTACAACCAAACCCATACCAGTACAACCAAAACCCCTCACAGTACAACTGAAACTCCTCCCAGTACAACCGAAACTCATCCCACTACAACCAAACCCATACCAGTACAACCAAAACCCCTCACAGTACAACTAAAACCCCTCACAGTACAACTGAAACTCCTCCCACTACAACCAAACCCATACCAGTACAATCAAAACCCCTCACAGTACAACTGAAACCCCTCACAGTACAACCAAACCCCAGTACAGTCGAAACTCCTCCCAACAGAACGGCCTCAGGCAGTGTCTTCATCACCGTTAGGTGGAAGAAGGTTGTGAGGGAGCTTTTAGAGCTCCAGACATGCTTCCCTTCACCATCGTCTACTTTTCCCCCAGAGGATCTCCACTTTCACTCGAGGCCAGAGTCTGGGACATTTGTCCACTCCATTAAATTACCCAGATTTATTTAAAGCTGTTTATGCAGTGCATCATGGGTAAAGATAAGTCTGTGCTGTCCTTCAGCGCTGTGTGTTAGCCAATGTAATTCCACCCATATGGTGTTTTTAGAGGAACACTGGGACTAAATTGCTTGTTGGGGCCCAACTCAATCTTCCCGTGTAAACCGGTTAAGCTTTAGGGCCCAAAGCAGGTCACCGTCCACCACAGGCCGATCGCATGCAAGTGAAAAGTTTCTTAAACTTTCTTAAAAGCAAATTATTATTATTATTATTATTATTATTATAATTATTATTATATTAAATTGTTATTATGATATTAGATTATTATTATTATATTAAGTCATTATTATTATATTAGATCATCATTATATTACATTATTATTATTGTTATTATTATACTAAATTATTATTATTATTATTATTATACATAATTATGATTATTATATTAAGTCATTTATATTTGTATTATTATATTAATTTATTATTATATTAAATTATTATTATTACTATATTAAATGATGATATTAAATTATTATTATTATATTAAATTATTATTATTATACTAAATTGTTATTATTATTATTATCATTATTATTATATAACTTATTTTATCAGGATATATACATATATAGGACCGCAGCCTAACAAACATTAGTGGCAACTTGCAACACTGGACCTCTAAAGAATGGCTGAAGCACCTTAAAGAACCTTTCATTGGGTGAAAACTTAAAGAACAAACTCTGGTTAGTGTTCTAGGCTGGTTTTGTAAATGACAGGTTCTATGAAGAACCTTAAAAAACCCTGACAAGGTTCTTTACAGTCCTCAGACAGTCCCGATTACTAAATAGTCCCCAAGTCTGAAAACCATTTTCCTATGGAACCTTTCAGTGCATGATTATTTAAAGAACCACTTAGATCAAGAGAACTTTGTAAAGGTTCTAGGCAGGTTTTGTAAATGGAGCAGGTTTAGAAGTTCCCATGATCAAATACGGTTCTCAAACCAGTCCTCAGATGGTCCAGATCTGTGTTCTAACCCAACTTGCAACGGGGATTGAGCAAAAACGTGGGCCATCATGGGGTCTCTATGGATGATTTGAGAACCACTGTCCTCAAGAACCTTTCAAGTTCTAGACAGGTTTTGTAACGTTCTATGATATATCTTTAAATTCTTAGTCTATAAACCTTCAAAAGGTTCTTCACACCCACACATCTCTTTATCTAATAATTCTTTAGAGAACCACTTAGGTATCTAGAACTCAAATTAGTGAAGGTTCTGTAAACATTTAGAAGGTTCTTCAGCCTCACACATCTGTCTCTTTATCTAACATGGCTCTTTAGTGCCGAACTTTCCAAACTAGTCCGAGATTTTTGCTCCAACCAAACTCACAGGTATAGAACAGAAGAAGTTCTTCAACTGGTCCTTAGAGAACCTCAGACGGTCCAGATCTCTGCCTTAACCCGATGTGGACCATCAAGGGCTCTCCAAGGACCAGCTTGAGAACCACTGCCTTAAAGAACTGATGAGGAGATGTATAGGAGATGTGAGGACCCTCCTAAAGGTCTGCAGATCCTTCATCAATTCCCAGTGCGCAATTCATTGGAGAACCACAACTTTAAATGTAAAGGTTCTACGAAGAACCTTCAAGTTGGTGAAGGGTTCTCATTATCAAACATGGTTCTCACACAGTCCAGGTTTTTGCTTTAACCCAACTTGTGAGTATCCTTTATTAAAAGAACCTGCACTGTCCCACTGAGGACCAGTTCGAGAACCACAGCTTTCACGGTTCTACTGTGGCCCAGGTCATCAAATCTGGACCTTGATCCAGATGTTTCCAGTCCAGCTCTTGTAATCACTGGAGATGAGGGGGCTGAGGGGGCTGAGGGGACTGAGGGGAGCGTCTTCTTCTGGAAAGACCTTGTGAGAACAGTCCCTCAGAAGGGACACGGCTTTGTCCTTCAGTCCTGTAAAGACCGTCTCTGGCTGGTGCTTAAGGGCATCGTCAGATAATCACACACTCCTCTTAAATTAATGCATTTTAACACACACACACACACACACACACACACACAGACACACACACACACAGACACACACTCACTCGTACACACCTCAATAACTTTAATAACTTGTACACGGTGCCTGTGAAACAGGTCAACAGCTGGCCCTCGGAGGCTTACACCACCAATTACCCAAAGTGGACGGGCACCCGTCTCCGTCTCCGTCTCTCACGCCCAGTGTCCGGCGTGCACATCTGGCCCCCTCTGCGCCGCACATCTGTAAAAAAAACAACCATCAGATCAACTCTTCCGTGCCGCAGCCCGAGCCAAGACATGTCCTCTAAAGCGGCCTTGATTAAACGGTTACGCAACGCGTCCAGTCGCTCCGCTTGACCCGGCCTCGCGCTCGTCCTCGTGCTGCGACTTTCGGCAGGGCGCCACGAGAGAACCGCTTCTCAGGTTCCTTAAAGCAGCGGTTCTGCGCTTTTCCGTACCGCTAAAGGCTGGAGCTGGGGTGCGCTAGCTGGCAGTTAGCTCTTTAGTTTACGGTTAGCGCAATAGTTCCTATTTACCGCATGAGCTGGTGGTTAGCTAGCTAGCATACTGATTCTCGATTAGCGCTCTGGGCGTTTGTTCACGCTTACTGCTGCTTATAGCAGGTTTATTTTTGGGTTAGCGCATGAGCTATCGTTAGCTATAGTTTGTCTCCACTTACTGCTTTAGCGTGGGGTTAGCATGTAGCATGTTTATCTTAAGTTTAGTGTGTTCATATGCGGTTAGGGGATTAGATTTCTGCTTTAGCTTGAGCTGTGTGCTAGTTTGTCGTTAGCTCTTTAGGTTACGGTTAGCCTATTAGTTGTTTTTTACTGGATTAGCTGGTGGTTAGCATTCACATTAGCTTTTCATTAGCATATTGGTTCTTGTTTCACACTTTTGTTTACGCTTACTGCTTTAGCTTAGGCTAGGTGTGTTCAGTTGCAGTTAGCGCGTTAGCTTACTAGTTCTTGTAAGGCGTCAGTTCTACACATTAGCTTGTATTTAGCATCTTAGTTCGAACAGCAATCAGTTCGGGGATTAGTTCTCTGCTTTAGCTTGCAGTTAGCTCTTTAGGTAACAGTTAGCATATTAGATTATTAGATTAATAACAGGGATTAGTTCTCGCCTCACTGTGGTGAAGTTGGGGTTTAGTTCAGTGTGTTAAGTTACGGTTAGCGTGTGCTAGCTGTTGTGGTGAGTCAGTTCTACACATTAGCATCTTAGTTCTAACACTTTAGCTTTCAGTTCGGGATTAGTTCTCTGCTTTAGCCTGAGTTCAGCGTGTTAGCTCGTAGTTAGCCCTTAGCGAATGTCTAAAATGTGTTTGGTCAAATTAAGCAAAGTATCTAGACATTAGTTCTCGTTACGCTTTAGTTTGTAATTAGCATCTTAGCTTTCGGTTAGGGGATTAGTTAGTTAGCGTGGTGGAGTTGGGGTTCAGTTAGCTTCTCTGTCAGTCAGTGGAACTAGATGGTGGAACTACTTTACACGGGAAATGTTTAAGTATCGTACAAAAATACTTTTTGTGACTTTTTACTTTTTATATTTTAATATCTGACTGCGCTAAACTTCACTGTGCTTTTCTAAAGTCTACAATTGATCTAAAACAAAACAAAAAATAAACACATTAACATTAAGACCAGGCTAACGAATCAGATCCGCAGTAATTCTACAGGAGTCCTACAGAAATATTACAGCAAGTTCACACGGTTATATTACATATGCAAGAAAATGCTATGATTAATAATTATAGAGGGCGAATATTTATGTATTTATAACACTATTATTTGGTGATGGTCTTCCGCAAAAAAAAACAAAAAAAACGTATAAATAAATATATTTATTAACTAACATTTTTCTATGGTAGTGAAATATGGCACATCACTGTACGGCTTAAAATGTAATTATGAAATGAATTATGCTGAAACAGAAAAACCTTCTGAAGGTTAAAGAATGTCCCGTTATTAAATATCAGAGCTGTGATCTGATTGGATTGGAAAAGCCTTCACGTGTAGCTCATCTCTGTCAGTAAGGTTCGTGTTTTAGTGGAAATGAAGCGTCTGAAAATTGGGCTAAAACGAGAGAAACGGAGTGAATTAGAATAATGACCTCGGTCACTGATTTGCTTCTCCTCTCTACAACATCCAGGACATTTGCGGCCGCTCTCTCCGTCTCATTAATCCAAATTAATCTCTCTCTCATGAGCCAGCATTTGTTTAGTTTTTGTGTTTATTTATTGCTGTTAGAAGTGTGAGGGCCGCGTGTCACCACCGGGGGCAGTAACCCTTTCCTGTAATCAGCTTCCTGCCCTTCTGCCACTTCTCTTTATTCTCAGGCAGGATTTGACTGATTCCCCAGAATCCCGTATTCACAGCGGACGCGGATCGCCTGCTTGTTCGCTAATTCCCAGAACAAATCATCAGAGATCAGAGGGCGACTGGTGCACGGCTACATGTGCGGCCTAACGCTGATGTCGTTACATTGTTTATGTAAACCTCGTCGCTTCTCTTTATCCCTTTAAGGCTAATGCAGAAGGCCGCTGCAATCTCTGCCCTTCTACTCTTCCACGTTAGAGACCAAGTCAATTATTATTTTGGATATTTAGAATTTTGCATTTGAGAAATTATTATAAATATTTTATTTACAGAATTTAAACATTGAAAAAAATGTGTAAACATTTGAGATAAAGAGTCAGAATAAAAAGAAAATAAGCCACTATGCGGTGATACTGAATCATATTTTGGTCAATATTGAACAAAATTATTATTTTAGAAAATTGTCAAAATTGTGGCAGAAATGAACATTTAAACAAAATATGTTAACTATGTTCAACAGTATTAAAACACATTCAACATTTTGAGAAACTAAGCCTTTTGAAATGTAAGTCAAATGTAAATGTAAGTCGTTATTTTGATATTTTTAAGTAAACAGTTGAACAAAATAATTATTCTAGAAAAGGAAAAAGTCAGAATTGTCGCAGAAATTACATAATATTTAAAAACTTAAATCATAATTTTAAAAATAAGTAAACATTTGAGATTTGAAGTCAAAATTTAGAGAAACTAAGCCACTATGCAGAGATTCTAAATCATATTTTGGTTGGAACGTCATTTTCACACAGTAAATCATTATTTTAAGATACTAAATCAAATGTTCAAGACATTGTACGTCACTGAGGTTTAAAGAGGGAAAGTCAGAATTTTGATAAAATGTCATTTCGACATGGTAAGTCATTATTTTGAGATTTTCAAATAAACATAAAATGTAAGAAAATTTTTATTTTGGAAAAGGTCAAAATTGTGGCAGAAGTCTACGTTTAACTTAAGTTTATATTTAAAAAAAAGTAAACATTTAAAAAAAATAAGAAAAATATTGAGAGAAAATAAGCTGTTATGCAGTGATCCTAAATCATATTTTGGTTGGAATGTCATTTCGAATTATTGTAAATGAACATAAAGTAGAACAACATAATTATTTTAGAAAAGGTCAAAATTAAAGTAGAAATGAACAGTTTAAGAAAATAACTTCAATATATCAACACAGTATTTTAAAAACAAAGTAATCATTTAAATAAAAAAGTAAACATTTGAGATAGCGAGACAAATTGTAGGGAAAATAAGCTGTTACATTAAATTCAGAGCATTTTACTGCTAAATAAATTACTGCTCAGGTTTGCAACATCAGTCATAATATAATATAATAATAATCCTAATAATCATAACAAAAGTGCTGTTACTTACTCAGAATATTATAAGAACAACATTTTGTTAAAATGTAATTTTGATATGAAATACTTTTTAAGTATATCGATAAATCTATAATTTTGAGACATTTT